>NW_015386987.1:105245-148906 GCF_001527695.2 Protobothrops mucrosquamatus
ATAATAATAATAATAATAATATCCAACCATCCAGGATCCAAGCACCCATAGCATGGCTATCTCCAACCATCCAAATAGGAACTGTTTTCTAATACACTTGGAAGGTGTAACGTTGGAAAAAATGGTTAGATAGAAGCAATTCCCATTGGGACATATTTGCATTCCCTCTTTTCCTTTACAGAAGTGAACTTCAGGGGTCCCAATTCAGCTGGTGGATATTGTGCTGTTGTTGTTTTTCCAGAATGCATCAAATGTTGTATCAAGTAGAGATACAGTGAGAAAATTGAAAGGTTGCCAGCATAATACTCTCTCATCACAACAAAGGAGTACCAAGGCAGATGAACAAACAATTCCACTAACCCAAGGATGAGTGGTAGTAAATTCTGGATTAAGAATTGGAAAAGTTTTATTACTCCTCATAAGTTGTTCTCATTAATCTGTTTTTTCCTTCTCAGATAAGTTCTAATAATCTGTTTTTTTCCTTCTCTTCTTCTTAGTTCTATTGGTTTACAGTTGAGTTCGGTCTCTGCAAACAAAATGAATCTATCAAAGCCTATGGAGCAGGTCTCCTCTCTTCCTATGGGGAACTGATAGTAAGCTTTTAAAAATATTTTTGTCTGATATATGCAGAAACATCAACAGCTTAGAAGTGTGCAATATTTAGCAATAGACAGGGATTACCAACCAGGAACACTGGAAGTAGCTCAGAGCCAGAGGTTTATAGATTTATTTTAAAATGAAATAAAACTCTTCACAGGATTTTAATGATGAACAAGATACTTCTCATCAACCAATTATAATGAAGGCTCAGATTGGTCATTGTTTCAGTGTAGTAGTCCTTAACTTACACTCATTTGTTTAGAGGCCATTCAAAGTTACAACAGCAAACAAAAGTGACTTATGACTATTTTTCATATTTATGACCATTGCAGCATCCCTGTGAGCATGTGATCAAAATTTGGATGTTTGACAACTGGCCTATTTATGATTGTTGTGGTGTCCCAAGGTCACGTGATCCCCCCTTTTGTGACCTTTTAACAAGCAGAGTCAATGGGGAAGCCAGATTCACTTAACAGCCGTGTTATTAGCCTAACAAATGCAGTGTTTCGCTTAACAATTGCGGCAAGAAAGGTTGTATAATGGGGCAAAATTCACTTAACAACTGTCTTGCTTAGCAATGGAAAATGTAGGGCTTAATTGTAGTCATAAGCCTAGGACAGGGGTAGGCAACCTTGGTTCTTTTATGACTCGTGGACTTCAACTCCCAGAATTCCTGAGCCAGCTGTGCTGGCTCAGGAATTCTGGGAGTTGAAGTCCACGAGTCATAAAAGAGCCAAAGTTGCCTACCCCTGGCTTAGGACTACCTGTATTTAAAATGTGTGGCTTGGATTCAAACCTAGTCATAAGTAGAATAGACCCATTAAAATAAAGGGAACCAGAAATGTCTGGAGGTGTTTTTTTATGACAATATATTTTTATGTACAACATGCATAAAAAGATGTAGCACATGGAAAAAAGGAATGGGACCTCAATTATCATCTGCTTTCCTTGATGTCCCACTCTATGGATGCCCCTGAATTAAGTTAGTTCTCATTTAACTGTTCTTAGGTGACCTAGCATACAGACATACTGAAGTTAAATTTTCCCCAAATTAGTAACACTTACAGTAATTCAGTTAAGTAGATGAGATTTACAGTAGGTCATGCCTAATTTAAATCCTTTTGTTTTTAATGGACCTGCTTTAAATTCAATGAATTTTTATAGAGACAAAGTGCCTCTAATGTACAGTATATACTCCTAGCCACTGCTTGATGCTTCGTCAGCATCCACCTCACTTGTTCTAACTATGCTGGCTGAGAATTACAGGTGATGTAGTCCGGTATATCTTTAAGGCACCACTTTGGGTGGAAGATTTCACTTGGCTGTCCTAGCTGGAGCTATCCAAAATGATTCCAGTTGTAATGCTGCTGTTAAATATATCTGTTTATAAAGCAATGATTAGCCAGTGTTTTTAAAAGAAGGCAAATTTCAGAGTTCATTTTCAAGTACCATTTGGCCTTGAAACACGGTTTTGTCCTTCAAATGGGAGGTGACATTTAAACATACTCTATCTGAACCCATAGCTTACCATGCCAGTGAGTGTGATGTCTCTTGAACTTTAGAAAACTGACCACCACACTCAGTTTTGCACTACATTTTTACTGTATGTTCAGCTGTTCTGTATTATATAGAATGAATTTTATGTTAACACCCAGGCTGGAGTTGGGCCCATGTACAGTAAAATGTAATGGCCCATAGTTCACAGCTGGCAGGCGTTTTTGCTCTGCGTGCTTCATTTGCTGAAAAACAAACCTCCCTTCATTGTGAAGGGTTATGTGGGGTCATCAAGCACTTTTTAAGCGTATCTTCCCACTGCAAGGATGAAAGATTCTGAAAGAAAAGCTGGGTCTGAGATTATAAAAACTTTTCAACATGTATTGGTAAGCCTTGAGCATTATGTATCTGCATATTGTTACAAATGAATCTGGTTTAGATTTAAGGAATATTCACAGGGAGAATCGACTAAGCACCATGCAATTACAAACTAAATAATAGAGCTTAAGTCCAGCTAAAATTCAGCATTTGGAAGGGAATTAAGGCTGCTTTTTCTCCTAAATTTCCTATTTTGACTTTGGGAGATACTATAAGTTTCAAAATATAAAGATACTCTCAGGCTAGCTTAACTCCTTTTGATTCCTGTACATGACCAAAGGCCAGCCTTAGCAGCAGCCTCCCAGTGCCTTTATTAGGGTGGTTTTTTTTTGTTTCCCAATTTAATTTACCTCTTTGGAATTCCTTAGCGATATCCATCCAGCTACAACTAGATCTGATCCTGCATAGCTTTTGAGCATGGAAAAAATAAGGCAGGGGTCAAATTAGAGGAGTTTCAATAAGATATGCCCAGTTTTGACACAAATTAAATTTGGGCTTTATTGAGTCATATTAGAACACCATCATTATTTCTGGAAAGACATCCTCTTTATCTCTTCTTCCTTTTCTTTCTTTTCCTGACACTTCCAATAAGAGTCATAATATGAGGACACAGGCAGGGATGTATCTCTGGAGCAGCTTTACATAACCTGGACACCATCCAAATTCATGGATTTCAGCTGCCAAAAATCAAATCTCAGCATTAGTCATTGTGCCTGGGAATCCTGGGAATTGAGAATCCATATATCTGGAGAGTGCCAAAGCTGGGTAAAGCTACTATGAACATTCTTTTTCCCCCTTTTTGGCACTTAAGAAATACAGTAGCAAGGACTTCCAGAGTAGTAATGGCAGACTGAAGGCAGCTCCACTTTTGTGGAGTCAATAATAGAGGAATTGACTAGAGTAGAGGTCGGCAACCTTAAACACTCAAAGAGCCCTTTGGACCCATTTCCCACAGAAAATACTGGGAGCCACAAAACCCTGCTGCTTCCCCCCCCCGCATGGAGCACCCCACCGCCACTGCTTCCCCCCACCCAATCCTGATGGAGTGCTCCACCACCATTACTGCTTCCCCCCCACGGAGTGCCCTGCACCACTGCTTCCGCCCCCTGACGGAGCGCTCCACCGCCGCTGCTGCTTCCCCCCGCACGGAGCGTCCCGTTGCCACTGCGTTTTTTCCCTGTGAGAAGTTGGAATTGATTAATTGAACTTTTTTTTTAGTCCCAACAAACTTCTTTTGTTTGTGGGACTGCACACGGCGATGGAGGACAGGGAGCCACAGCAGAGGGATGACAGAGCCGCATGTGGCTCCGGAGCCATGGGTTGCTGACCCCTGGACTAGAGGAACTGGTGGATGGATCAGCTTCTTGGAACTCCTCTCTGGATCAAGGAGAGAACAATGATCACCCACATGTTTGCACCATATAGAATCTCCCAACAAAGAGATAATAAAATAGCCATCTCCAACAGGTTTGATAGCTCTGGGAGCCAGGGAGAAAACCATCTTGCCTAAGCCATGGCTAAGCATCTTCAAAGAGTCATTGGGTTCGCCTTTCTTAACTAATCTAGGAAGTTGCTCATTATTAATTTACTAGAAGTGTAGAACCTTCCAAAGGATATGCTTTATTACATTGGGAGAATCTCCTTCTACTCTGGATGAAAGAAGTTCCATGTACATTTAAGAATTAAAAAGAAAAACTTTCTTTTTTGGAACAGCAAAAAAAAAAATAGAGACTAGAATGTGGATGTTGGAAAGTTAATGGGCTAGATCAGTAGTGGCGAACTTATGGCATGAGTGCCAGAGGGAGCACTCAGAGCCCTCTCTGTGGGCACTCATGCCATCACCCTAGACCCACCTCCCCCCGTGCTCCCCTCCTCACCAGCAGCTCCCCCAGAGGAGAGTCTCCCACGAGCATAGCTGGTGCAGAGCAGCACAGCCAAGGACATGGCAGAAATAGGTTTTGCTTAAGCTTGCTCCTTCTCACCTGTCTTTAAAAATGTATAAAGCTGGACATTAGCAAAGTGCAAATCAAATAAATCTGAACTCTGAAAAAGCTGAATTAAATGTTGGTTTGCACAGAAAACTGTTTCTATGATGTGGGAAAGCAAAATTTAAAACAACTTTTCTTGAAGCTCCATGGATTTCATGGAAATTTCACTCTACCACCCTATCCATCCATTCACTTCAGCTCCTTGGTTGCTCTCAATTATCTATTGTGTTGTCAACAGAGTTGACTTCAATCTAAAATGAATTCTTCTGATCTTCTTCACTAAAAGTTTGCTTTATCAGAAAAGCCAGAATACAAACCCTTTGATCCAGATGTGATGGTGGTCCAACCTTATCATGACCAGACCTTTCAACCCATTTACTTTGTAGCAGACTGTTTTGAAGATGCAAAGTCTCAGCTACAGTAAGTATAAAGATGGTAAATTCATATCACCAGATTAGGTTGATCTGGATTTATAGCACGAGTACAATACCTGCAATCTCTAGATGTCCATGATCAAATATATTCTGCAGAGTCTTTGTGAAACTGATGCTGAATTATGATTTTCAATTTGGGGGAAGGAAAACTATTAGATATATGGAAATAATCATTAACCATATTTGGCAATTTAATGACATGTTAATTAATTTTAAACTTTATTTGAAGCAAAGTAATTCCATCCATATATTTTTTTTGGTCATGAACTCGATGTGACTTTCAAGGTGAACAGAGCCCCCAACTTGAAAAAGTTGTGTGATCTTGGTTTAGAACTTCTTTCATTAACATGTAGCAGGGACTCCTGGTCTTTTTAGACAGTCGGCATTAGTATCTTTGGAGTGTATAAACATACTGAGGATGCAATTATAAATTATTTGCTGGTGAGATCCATTCAGAAAATGATTCCCATGATGGACATAACCAGTTACAAAGCACGTACGACAATTGTTCTAGCCACTCGCTTCCTTAGAACACTCTATGCTATCTATGTTTATGTGTCCTTTTTCTGGGCAATTAGACATACTGGGGTACAGCTATTCATCTATTTTATTTTCCAAAAAAAGGGGTCCCAGATGTCTTCTTGGAAATAAAGTTTACTAGGACCTTCCCATTTTTTTAACATTTGAAGGTTGTTATTAAAAACCCTAATGATATATGTGTAGGTCAATCAAAGGCAGGGGAAGAACCATGAGGTTCCACTCATATTTCAGATAGCACACCGATCTTCAAAAAAATATATCTTGCTTTAGTGCTAGAGGTAATGGTACATTATGTTGTCATGCAACTGGAAAAGACCATTCTTTTCTTCAGACCGGAGATACATCCTTTGTTCCTTGCTCCATAGGAAATATGCTCTTACGATCAAGAAGCCTTTTCCTCTTCACTACAACCCCGTTACCTGCAGTGTGGAAGTTCTTGATTCACCACAGAAAGTATCAGAAATTGCCGCTCACCTGAAAGAGGAACTGATAACTCTCTGCCATGTTTTGGAAAAGCTTTTGTAAAATAATGGTCCTAATTTATAGTAGGAATAAGACAACCATTAGAATAGTGAGGATCTTTCCTCATTTAAGTAAATTATCTGCAGTACTGGAAAAAATGAGTAGGCAATCAGTCCATTTAAATGTAGAAAGTCAATGAAAGGTTTTGCAAAACAAGAGGAACAAGAAGCCTTGTGAATTGCAAATCAGATATTTTGGAGGGAAATGTTCAATGACAATTTGTTTCATTCTTGCATTATATTTTGGTGGAAAACAAGTTTTATTCTTGCATTACCTTTTGTTGGAAAATAAGTTTGCTACTTGTAAACAAGTCATTTGTATTTCTTTATTGTCTTGTTTTTTGGATGTAGCCCTGCCTGACTAGATCAAAGGCCCTCAATCACTAAATGTCTGTGGAAAGTCCACAAGTCAATGTTCTTCAGGAACTGGGATTGGGAAGAATACATTTTAGGATTTATACCTTGTTTTTTTAATCAGTGTTATCATTATCATCATTCTTTGCACCCTGTCTAGTAATAGGAGTCTCTGGATGGTTTTAGATGACAAAACTTTAAAATAGAAGAGTCCTGACAAAACAAGAAGGATATATTACTGAAAACATGAATATTTTATATATAAAGTGCCACAGTAAAATGGGAAAGCACAAATTGTGTGCTTTAAATAATCATGTGTATTAAAATTTGCACAATCTCCCACATTCTCGGTGGGAGTGGAGAAGAGTTCTTCATGCAATGAACATAAAGAAGGTCCCATTGGGCCTTTCTGGGAAGTTAGTTAGATGCCACCATGAAAGAGGCTTTCTGAACTTGGCACTTCATGACTAAATAGTGATTGGCAAATCTGTCCTTCATGAATTTATCTTATTCATCTATAACTGACTCAGTTATTATATTCCATTAATAGTGGATAATTAAAGTAGCTCTGATTATCTTTTCTCTTTTCTGGAATAGTGTCTTCTTTTATTTCTTTTTCAGACTTTAAAATATCTAGCTGCAGACCAAATTCATTGTACCTGTTTATCCATTCTTTTGTTGAGATTATTTGTCTAATCAGTTGATCTCTAGACCATGATGTTTTGTCTTACCAGTTTGTCTAGTAACACTGCATGGTTATTTATTTTGTATTGTAAGTAAATGAATGACAGTAAATAAATACATCACTCAGAATTGCATTATTATGAAAGTTCAAGTTGCGTTATTTTTAAGATCACAACCCTAATATAAATTTCAACCCTTTTAACTGCATGTTTTCCCACTGAACCATCTGTATATTACAACTAAAATTCTTGGCCAATTTTATCATACATTCTTTAACCTGTTCTTGTTCTGTTTAAAATATCAACAAAGGTGTTTAAAAAAATTAGCAATTATATGTTCAATATAGGTGCATATTGTACTTCAAACTATGCCTTCTTTTGTTCCATAAGTTTTTTTTAACCTACTTTGAATCATTCTGCTAACTGTAAATAGAAAGACCATTGACAACTATATCCTTCTGCTATTAGTTGCTCTCCTGATTTAATATTATATTCCCCTTGAGGATTTTCCTTCTGTTCACCTGCTGCTTCTCTTCTAAGAAATGCTTGCTATGCCGAAATCCACACCCTGGTTTATATCTATTCCATATTCTCCACGCTGGTTTATATCTATTCCATATTCTCAATATGGCCCATCAAATAATATGATTTTTAAAATCAATTTTAATTTAAAGTTTATATTATAAGTAAAATGAAAAACGTTTATTAACTGGATCAAATATATAATTGTTTTTGTATGCCTGTTAAACACATTTTTTTTCTGATCATGATTTTTTTTTAAAGAAGAACATTTGGTAGAATAATGATGTCAAAATGCAGAAACACTTTGTAGTGTGCATAGAAGACTTTGTTAATCAGAATATATGAATTGAAACCGAAACCAAACCAAAGGCTGGATTGGCACTATATTCAAAGTTGAAAACTTAACAAGACTTTACAGTATTTTGACTTAAGATGTGTGGTTTGTGAACCATGCTTTATTACATGTGTATTACATGAGTTACAAGTGTATTATATGTGTACAAACCATACCTTAATGTGTTGTAAGATTACAAGTAATGGTATTACTGTGACCACAATATTCTGAATGGCACCCATAGTGGTGGCCGCATCTGCAAACAACCTTAATTAAGGCAGGTTGCAACTGTATAATATTTTAGTATTGCAATAATAATTTTTCTTTGTCCACTAGATGACAGCATTACATTGATATTTTCCACCACCTCCATTTCATCTTGGCATTCTTTTTGTTTCTGTGTCAATTCCCAATAACAAACTATAAAACTTTTGTGCAAATAATAGGAATATAGAAACAAAGGAAACAGACAAAAAAACCACTTGAATGATTGTAAGGTCAGCCCCATTATGACCTTGGTTTCTTTAGTTTCCATATTTGAAACTTCAGTAGTCATAAGATACATGATTCCCATCGTAGGAAAATGTTTGGGCTCCCTGATCAACTTGGTGGCTCCATTCCACAGTTTTTTCCAGCTGTACTCTAAACCTTAAAAGCATAGCAACCAGAATTGTAATATCTCAGATCCTGAGATTGTATAAACAAATGTTGGCATTTTTATTTCTAGCTCTCTTCCTAAAGATCTACAGCATAGAATTTGCCTTTTTCACAGTAGCCCTGCACTGAACTGACATCTTTATTGTCTGATTTATTATGTCCTCAAGGATTTGTTTTTATTGGTTAGTTGCAGAGAGCTCAATGTGTATGTGAAGTTAAGAGGTTTTGCCTTAATGCACATTAGTTAAACTGAATTTACTATTTGAGTGATATTTAAGAGACTCTTCATATTTGGTATGGTTTTTACCAGTGCTTTTTTTCTAAAAAAAAAAAAAAAAGGTGCCGGAACTCACACATGTCATACAACCTGCCTTGCCTACCCTACAAGGTTCCATCCAAAAAAGGTGCTGGAACTCCGTTCTGGGCGTTCTATGAAAAAAAAGCCCTGGTTTTTACTACCCTGAATAATATCACCTGCAAACTTGACCAGCTCTTGCTTACTTTTAAGTCATGTTCGATGGCATCACCCTAACACAGATCTTTGCTTTCTGATTTTTTTTAATTAAAAAAAACAGGTTTTAAAAAACATAATAATTTGCTACTTATTGCAATATTCAACTGTGGAGTATGCTTGTATCCCAATGTGCTTAGCACAGGAAGTGAAATTGAACTGAATTATTCAACCTGAGCCCATTTGATATACTGTAATAGTTAAGGCATCAAACTAGAAACTGGGAGACCATGAGTTCTAGTCCTGCTTAGGCACAAGCCAGCTGGGTGACCTTGGGCCAGTCAATCCCTCTCAGTCCCAAGTAACAGGCAATGACAAACTCAAAAAAAAAAAAAACTTAGCAAGAAAACTTCAGAGACTTGTCCAGGCAGTTGCCAAGAGTCAATACTAATTCAAAGCCACCGTAAATCAACTAGATATTGTTGGTTCCATAATTAGTGTTGTGGAACTTCCTCATATGAGAGGTTCCCCCTCTCAAAACGAGGGAGAATGGTTCGAAAGAGCATGGAGTCCAGGGACTCACTTTCATCACATTGGAGGAGATTCCTAAGTGATAGGTTAACTTACAACAATGTGATATGGTAGATCTATGTAACGTTTACAACATTGCCAGCCTGAAAAGACAGACCAAGAAATAGACTGACAGAATAAAACAGATGAAAGCATTTGCACAAATTGTTTGGCCAAGAACTCTTCTAGCCATAGTATGTGAAAAGCCATCCAAGCCAATCCAGGTTATCCCCCTTTGCTGTCCTGTCCAGCCTAATCCTGACCACGGAAGTGTCTTCAGACAACGCTGGCTCCCTCTGCTAGGAAATGGAGATGAGTACCACCTCCTAAAGTCAGGCACAACTCGACAGGAGTAACCTTTATCTTTTTTCTTCAACTTCAGCAACTTTATGACATGCAGACTTTAATTACCAGCATTCCCTAGCCAGCATGCTGCCTGGGTAATTCCACAACTCTTAAGAAGAAACACTGATTTAGGGCAATGTAGAGGCTGGACTTAATGATATTATTGGAATGTATATTTGATCAAGTTTTCAAAATCCTCCCCTGAACACAGCTTCAGCAATGCTTAATTTTGCTGCCAAATTTTAGTTCATAATCATCCTCAACACAGACCGACTTTGGAGAGAGGTTTTTGATTTGTATGCCAAAGAAAGATTTAGGAGTCACTGACCCACAGAACAAAAAAAAACACACCAAAAACCAAACCACAAACCACCCTTTGCTGCCTTTATTCCATTTACCTTTGGGTGGTTTTTTACTAACTTAGGTCCAACTGTCAAAATTAAATGGGAATCCTTGTTACTTTGGCAAGGAATTTTCAGCTCTAATGGGAACAAAGAAAAACGAACAGTTAGTGCTTTTGAAGACTTGCTGTAATTCCAGTCAAAGTATTTGAAAAACTCAAACTGACAGGGATCTTTTCCTCTTCTGTTCTCTGATGGTAGAGAAACAATCAGAAGAATTAAGCTAGGCCAGGGCAAAGAACTGCCTTGTGGGTAAAAACAGCCATGATGAGATGTTGTTAGGGTAGCCTTTCTTAAGAAGACCCTTCTCTGTGCGGGCTATGCAGGATGATGGGATTCATAAAGCTCCACATCTGCAGGAAATCAGGTTAGAGATGAAATTTAAAATACACAAACTTGAGAGGAAGTTTGATAAAAGTGAAGACTGGCATTCTGTTCAACCACCATTTTAAATCATGGTTTTGTTTACTGAATCACAATTGGTTGCATTGCCCTAACCCACCTGGTTGTATTTCTATGTAAGAACAGAATTACAAAGAAAAGATTTCAGTATCCTTTTAGCCAAAATAAGTTAATTCCAGGACCACCTGCTCCTTACATTGCTCCTTTTTCGTCAGTTGGAAAAGAATAACATCTCTTAGCTTCAGTATATGACAATTTGATTCATTGGGTGATATTTAACCTTTCAGGGTACTGTGAAGAGGAGAACAGTAGGGATTGTGGTAAAGACCCTCCAGTTGATTTCTTAGAGGCAGACAGCTTCAGCAGTTAATGCATATAGGCCTGGAATAAGGCCTACCATTATACCAACAGGCATTAAAATGGTGTGTGTGTATGTATGTATTTGATTGTGTGCTTGTTACATACACACACACACACAAACACACAAACCTACACACAAACATGCATGCACATACCCATTGTAAGTTTTAATTTAGAAACCACCCATCTCCCTCAAAGGGTGACTCTGGGCGGTGTCACCTCCACAACAGAGGACCTTTTCGTGGAAATACCCTTTACTTTATAAGGAACAGTCTGGCAATGAGTTGTGAATAAACAAAAAGCGCTTTCTAAGCAAACCAATTTGTTTATATTTCAGATTTTGGCCTTGCTTATTAGCCAAAAAGTTAACCTCACGCCAAGTATTGTTACCAAACAGAAAGATAATGTCCTTATTTCCTCTTGGAACTCAGAAGGTAGATCATGTTTCCCCCAATGAGTGCCAGGGTGACATTCAAGAGTAAATAACGACCAAGCATTGTGGGAAATTAAAATGCTGTTCATTTCTTTAGAAAGCTGTTGTCATCAGTTCCAGTAAGAAGCTCACTCAAATCAGCACCCAGTCCTCAGCAATTCCTGAGATTAAAATTCTCTCATGGAAAGGTCTGGGTCAAGTGTATTTTTAAGTAGAAACTCAATTAAGTCTTGGCCCTGTGCTTTCTGAAGTAAGGCCCTGCTCTTGAATATTATCATCAATCAGTCCTTCCCTTAAGACAGGGGTGTCAAACTGCCAGCCCACGGGCCGGTTTCATCATACTAGAGCTGCGCCTACCCCATTGCCGGCATTGGCGAAAAAGCTCCGATACGTCGCGTGACGTCACGTGACGTCGCATGTTTGACATGCCTGCCTTAAGAGCTTCCACTCTCAATTGTAAGAAAATATAAATGGACCAAAACATTACTATCACAATTGATTAATCATCGTTATTTTTTGTCAATTGATTGCATTAATCAATTAATAGTTGAATAATTGAGTAAATCTACATATATGTGCACATCTGTGGTTAAATACCTTGACTTTAGAAGAAAGCATGTACTTAAAAAGAGCTTGACAAACAAAAATGAATCAATGAACTAAATTTAAACCCTAATTTATACCCTTTTTATATTTACACTAATTTCAGTGAAATCTCCTTCTGTGTTGTTTGCCTGCTCGTTTGATTAGGACATTTTATTCTCCTTTTCTGTATACACAGAGGATTGTGTATCCAAAATGGATCATTAAAACCAGAGGTTAAAATTAAATAATTTAAAAATAAATGGTTAAATCCCAAATAATAAGAGCTTTCATTGAAGACTAGCTTGTGGTAATAAAGGCAGCAAAACCTGCTTATTTCTTTGTCTTAATGTATCCACAGATAGTCACCCAGTAACCTTGTTTGTCATTATTTGATTCCTCCTAGGAATGAAGGAGTTGGGGGGAATCCTATGCAGAGTCCTTGTGAGGATTGTGCTCTACTAAGCATCTGGTGGACAAGGTGACTTGGATCCACTTGAAGTGGGACTCCAGCTTGACTGGTCCTTGGGAGATGACTGGGGAGCAGTCTTATCCAGTTATCTGAATGTTTAATTCTTCTTGAGGAAGTGGGAGAGGGAGAGACCCAGCCCTAGTTTTTGCTATTTGGGGTTGCTCCAGATTTTGGGTATAATCAACTATGGAAGTTATTTCTGCATCCTATAGGAAAGGAAGCTTTCAACTTGAGTAATAGTCATACCAGCTGGAAACTTCTCCAGAGTTTCAATGAAACCTTTAGCTTCCAGTTGTGAATTTTCTTATTAGGTTTTTCAATCCTTCAAAAAAGAATAGTTACCAAAATATAAATCCCACATAAAAAAGATGAATATGAGGATGTGGCTTAGAACATGCACTGAAGATCTTTCTATAGACATATATTCATGCAAGGAGGCCTTGGGTCAGATCAGACTATTAGCAATCTAATTGTCTAATTAAGCAGCAGATGGAGCAATATCTGAAGAAAAAAAATATATTCTGTGGGAGTATTGAGAAATCAACACTCGATTTGTGTGCAAGTTCATCTCTTTGTAGGAGAGTTTGGAAATCTTCAGGTTCACTTCTCAGCAGCAACAGCAGCAGTTGTGAAATCTCAGGAGGCAAATGGGCCACCCAGAGTGCGTCAGTATCAGCTGGACAGCTGTATGCAAATGCCAAAGCATAAATGTCCTGGCGGGAAAAGCAGAAACAGTGGCCAGCACATACAGAAGAGTTCCTAGGTTTCTGTTACACTTAAAATTGAAGCCAGTTTTTGTAGTGATCCATCCCAGTGGCAGAGGTTGAAAGAGCTGCAACAAGTTTTGGTTAGGTAAATGTGTCTTACAGAAAACAGACACCAAGAAGGCTACTATGCCTGTACCTACGCCTGGGATGCATAAGGTTATATCCTGCCTGGGATTTCTCTTAATGTTGATAGACATAAGGCAGGCAAGTAGAACCTTCCCCACTGGATTAGGAACATCATAAAATCATTTTGTGACTGTAGAATTACACATCTGATGCTAGGGTATTATTTCTGAGAGTGATTTGGGGACATCTGCAGATGAGACCATCTCATGCTCTTGGATGCCCAAGGAAGAGTCATGTGGTGAAGATTGGAGACTCCCTACTAAGAATAAGGCAAAGTATTTGCAAACTAGACATATCATTTCAGGAAGTCAGTATTCAAGCCATGACAAAAGAGACTGCCAGAACTCATTAAACTCACTGATTATTATTCTAATATGCCAAATGGGAATCAACAAGAAGAAATGTTGAATGGAATTTCAAAGACCAGCCCAGGGTCAGGAAATGTAGGAACTGACGGCATAAATAGTGTCCTTACTACTTTTCCCTGTCAAAATTAAGGTTCTTGATGGGGAAACCAGAATATTAGAATTAGATTTTGTCTCTCTTTAGGCATACATTGGTTACAATATAAAGGTGCAAGATTTATTTCAAAAACCTTCACAGATTTTCATTGGAATATACAACTAAAGCCAAACTAAGGAACATGTGTGAGGAAGAAGGAAGCAAGATAGTAGATGTTGTGTGTCATTCATGAACAAGGAAATGTAACAGGACAACCACAGAGCCACATCCCTTTTTGCCCTGCCCATTAGAACAATCATCAGCTGGGTAGAGTATCTTAATCAGGACCATCAGGAAATAATGTTTAAAGATCACTGTGATCTCCTATCAACAAATAAAAAAATATGGGATTATAGTTCTCTTTTCCTTTTTCTTGTGAACATTATGGATCCTTGATCTGTGTATTTGTTCCATTAAATATTAATATCTGTAAATATTTATATATGTAGATACACAAAATTCATTTACTTCTTGAGACTATCCTTTCTTCTTTCATCACCTCCATCCAAACAGTGTGAATTTTTTTTATTTTTGAAATATCCAAGTTCTGCTATTTTCATCTCTAACATGATTATTGAGCATTTCCCTCCTGTTGCATTACTCTACTTTAGTCAATTCAGAAGGAGCAACTAAATTTATTGCAGATGTCTGAGACATTTCTACTATTTTAGGTTTGAAGGAGAATCCTACTGTTTTATAAAGATCCTTTGTTCCTATATTTCTTTCTTTGGTTATCTTGAAGTCAATCAAGCAACTGGCAATGTTGGTTTATTGAAGTAAAGAAGGATGATCAAATGATGAAGAAAAATAGCTTTAGCAGATGTCTTCCAAAGTATCTCCATAGCCAGTTATTATTAGCCCCACTATTGGCACAAAAACAATACAATACTGTTGTAAGGGTATTGAAATGTATTTTATTTGCCGACACTGAAACTTTGGTAAAAACCACACTGGCACTCTTAAATGCCGCCTTTGTTATCAAAACTCCCTTGTGCATTCATGTCTGCATCTTGTCTTTGTTGAAATTCATGTTGTCTGTGGCTGACTAGTACAACTTAATTTCATTCTTATATTCTTGATCTTTTTATAATTGCTGTACTAAATTCTGGTTTTACTATAATTTTAAAATAAATCTCAAAAAATGTTAAAACCCCTTCCTTCCTTCCTGCCTTCCCACACACACCTCTACTATTAAAAAAAGGTATACTATCACAGGTTTACACATATTTAGTGCTTCATCTATTAGCATACAGTCTATATTGAATGAGGGGATAAGGAAACCTGAAATAAAGGTGTAGGAGAGGCAATGGTTCCAGATGTGGATTGAACAAGGGTAGAACAACAATATAAAAAGAGTGTGCTGTGCAGAGAAAGATTAATCAAAATAACCCAGGAAATTTAAAATAATACTACAAATGCATAAAACCCAGCTAAGGCTGGATTTAGCCACATATTTTCCTTATCCCATTCTTGAGGTTTTGAAAATTTACATTTTAAGGATGAGAGCTGTTCTTTGATTAAGTTTGGCTTATTCAAATTATATGAAACATAGCTCAGTTGAAGAGTGGATGCTTTATATAGAAAAAATTCAAGATCTAAACCCTGGTATCTCTGTCTAAAGATTTTAGAGGGTGAGGAACATCTTCTTGAGACATTGAGAGAAGCTGCAAGGTAGATTCAGCAAGGTAAATAGTCTGAGCTGTCATAAGCAGTGAATCAATCTGATTTCTGGTCTGACCAGAAACCATTAACAATATTGGAGTAATTTTTTTGGATTCCCAACCATACTTCACACATTTTTCATTAATAAAGTGTCTATAAGCAAGGCATCTGAAAATGGCGTCTGCATTTTGAAATAGTTGTAATTAATCCACTTGGCAACTGGAGCTGCAGATTTCTTCCTTGAGCAGATGAGTAGAGTTGGACTAGATAATCTTCAAGGATCATTCTAGTTCTTGAATTCCATTAATTCTGGGATATTTTAAACTTAAGATATTAGAATTTGAATCTGAAGTGTTTAACATATAGTGTTTTTTCAGTTTTGACTGATTGTTCCCATATGTATCCAAAGACTAACATATAATCTGTTTTTTACATATAATCTGTTGACAGGGTTGAAGATTTAACAGTAGAATGGAAATTCCATGATCATTCTAGCTGGCCAGAATAGTCTTCTTTTGTCTGAAGAAAAACATGCAAACACAGGGACTCTTCAACTTCAATGTCAGCAAATCAAACTCATAGCTTAGAAACCTGAGTGCTATCTTTCTTGCCTTTTGCCACTGTTCTTCAACAAAGCATTCTCAGTCTTATGTTGCTTGAATCCTCTGCATACTTCTTAGTCTACAGTAAGTAAGTGCCAAATTCCACCCATGTTTCAGCAATGTTGCCAATTCTTTAAAAAAACAATAACAAATCTCTTTTAGATAAATGATTCTTCCCAGCGTGATATGCTGTAATTTAAGACGTCATCGTCAGCAAGCAATGGCCAGAAAGATTTCATCCACCAGGACCAAAGTATAAACCTAATCTTTTTCTGTAACAAAATTTGGTTGAGATCCACCCAAATAGCTAGGAAAATGAAGCCATATTAAAAGGCATACAAATTAGCCACATATGTATATTACATATTACATTGCATACTTCCATTTAAAATGTGCTTTCTTCTCAAAGTTGTAATCAGTTGCAGCCTTCAGACTAAAATTCAGTGTAAGGACAAAGTGGTTACTTTTGCTCCTTGGAATATTGCATTAATTGTGACAAATGAATGACTTAAGCTAAATATGAGGTTATTTAATGTGTCTGAACCGAGGTTAAGAGTTAATAGGTAAACATGAAGTTACATTTATTTATGAACGTTCTGTTGGAAATTCATTTGGCCAACATCTGAACCAAACAATTTCTAGGGTTTCTACAGAAGAATATGAATGAAGTTATTACAATTACAATGCAGCAGAGACAAATAAAGCCAGAATGTGATAGATACAATGGCATCTTGCACCCACCATCCAATTCGGCGTGATCTTATATTTACAAATATAGACTTTGTGGGGAAAAAATGTTAACACAAACAAGTTTAAGTCATTTTGGACCAGGGCATTTTATGACCCCCCCAGGCCACATCCCTTTGGCAGTCCATATCTGGCCTGCATAGATTGCTTTTATTTTGCAGGTAACAGTTTTTTTCCCTTCAATTTACATATGTGCATGTGTGCATACCTACACATCTTCAGAGCCATATTGGTTCAGCCCTCCACAACAGTTCCAGTTTCTCATGTGGTCCCTTAGGAAAATTACACACCCCTGGCATAGTAGAATACATCCCATTATCTTTTCAGTGCCTGTAAGTGGGTGCTACAAGGCTGTCCCTCAAACAGCTTTCCTGATACCACATTGTAAAGGACCTCCACTGTTTTGGACTAAAATGCTAAAAATCTAACCTTAGTAAGGAAAACTTTTCCTTAAAACTTTGTGTGTTGGTGTCCAAGCAGGCAAGCCAAGAATTGTTTTCATTCTATAAGATCCCAATGAAACCAAACATTTCAGTGAAAATCCATATACTGTATGACTAGGCTTTTTAGATAATGGCTTCTTCCAGACAGATTGAAAACTGTCCAGAGAAGTTGGAGGGGCCAAACCAGCAGGAGCAAACAATAATTTAAGCCAAAAGTTAAACAAATAGACCAGCTCAAGCTTCAACTGCAAGCAACCCAGATTCCAAGTGCAATGATGGGTTCAATATTACACTGCTTCAGATCTGCACTTTTTCTGGACAAAATTTATGTACAAAAATGCACATGTTAGGAAAAATTATATATCCCCAGCCACTTTAGTGCTATGCATTAGATGAACATGCCTCCAAATATGCATACTTTCAGACTTCTAAATCTGACTTGAGAAAATTGAAGAGTTCTCCAACAAACAAGGCTGGATGAAAGCAAAGCCAAATTAACTAAACCAGGGTTTCTCAATATCAGCAGGCTTAAGATGTGTGGACTTCAAGTCTCATGCTGGCTGGGGAATTCTGGAAGTTTAATCTTAAATTTGCTGATGCTGAGAAACTGTCGATTCGTCTGTAGACGTCTGCGTTCTCAGTTGTAAGAAACACACCAAGGTTATAAGAACATTTCCAGCATGCTTTGGACATGTTGATTTTCAGTTTTTTTTCTACCGTAACGTATTAAGAATTTCCTTTCCCAACACTCACAATTCTTATGCAGAACAATAAGGAGACTCTAGACCAGTGGTTCTTAAACTGGGGGTAATTATCCCCAAGGTGGTAATTTGGGCATATCCTGGGAGTAACAAAGCAATTTGTAATTGCTTATTTATGAAGTGAGAATCTAGTTTGGGACTTGCCAAGATACTTGTGTAAACAGAGTCTGGATTTTTTTTTTGGGGGGGGGCTGGGAATAATATTATTGGATCAAAAAGAAATTAGAATCACCATTCTGAACTTTTCACTTAGTACTGGATAAATGGCACATTTATAGTATTTATAAATGTATAAATAAATATGTATAAATAAATGTATAAATGTATAGTATAGTATTTATGAATCTATAGTACATTTATAGTATTGGATAAATGGTACATTTCAGATGAATAGACAACCATTTATCTGAAATGGTATGCAGGGGTAGTCAACCTTGGCTCTTTTATGACTCGTGGACTTCAACTCCCAGAATTCCTGAGCCAACACAGCTGGCTCAGGAATTCTGGGAGTTGAAGTCCACGAGTCATAAAAGAGCCAAGGTTGACTACCCCTGGTATAGGGCCTCCTGCTGGAGTGGGGTTTGGACTAGACCTCCAAGGTTCCTTCCAACTTTATTCTTATATGTCCTATGTTCAGAGATGGGCTCAATGGCATTCCAGATTACTTTAAATATACACCATTAAAATATGTTTTCATAAACATTTTGGATCACTAGCAATAAGTTACAAATAGCTAACTACTTTCTCAGACTCTGAAAAGGCACTATCTTGAGTACTGAGTATTAAGTACCCTCTGCTATCGAACCCACCAAAACAGATGACTTTTTCCCTGGTTTCATATTTTTGTCAAACAAAATGGAACAAAGGCCAAACCCCAGTGTACTGGATTGTTTATAGCTTAACCACTCCTCTCCATAATCCTGGTTGAAATCTACCACGTAAGTTCCATCTTAAAATAGGCCCCCAGATCTCAACCCATTACAGTTAACTCAGAGGTCTACCAGGGTCGATGTTGCATGGCGATCCAGCAAGGCAAGAAGTCCCCTTTATCAAAGTATTGACATGGATCATCCATGAGGGTGACCAATGCAACATTTATCCCATGCCCATGAGTAAACATTGATTGAAACAATGGTCCATATAATCTACTTCAGTGGTGGGATTCAAATACGTGAACATCCGGTTCTCTGCGTGGATGCAGGCCTGGGCCTCTGAGGCCTAGAATGGACTTCCAGAAGTGACATCTACACACTTCCATTGGGCCGTTCTAGACCTGGGAGACCTTCCAGAAGCAGCATGGGTTCAGCCGGTTCTTTGAACTCAATAAAATTTAGCTACCGGTTCTACCGAACTGATGCGAACAGGCTGAATCCCACCACTGATCTACTTCCTTCCGGGCTCTTTGTAACTGCTATTATACAATCTTTTCAAACTGCTATTATACAAACCTTCAACAAAAAAGAAGTTTAGATCAGGCAAAAGTTGTTTAATTTAAAAAAAAATAGTCAGTTTGGTATAGTAGTCAAGACATCAAGCTAGAAACCTGGAGACCATGAGTTCTAGTCCCGACTTACCCACAAAGCTAGCTGGGTAGCAGAAGAGAAACAGAATAACAAAGTTGGAAGGGACCTTGGAGGTCTTCTAGTCCAACCCCCTGCTCAAACAGCAGACTCTATACCAGGGGTGTCAAACTGCTAGTCCGCGGGCCGGACGGGTCACACAGAAGCCACGCCCACCCCATTGCTGGCAATGGCAAAACAGTCCTAATATGTCGTGTGACATCACGTGACGTCGTGGGTTTGACATGTCTGCTCTATACCATTCCAGACAAGTGGCTCTCCAGTCTCTTCTTAAAAACCTCCAGTGATGGAGCACCTACAGTCTCAGGCCAGTCACTGTATCTCAATCTTAGAAAGTAGGCAATGGCAAACCACTTCTGAAATCTTGCCAAGAACACCACAGGGACTTATCCAGGCATTTGCCAGGACTCAACAGTATTGATTCAACACTGACTCAAAGTCACGCATAACAAATTGTTTATTACAACTATATTCAATGATCACTTCTTTGAATAGGGACATGCATGTGTCTCTTTCAAGGCTGCAGGCATCTGTCCCTCAAGTAGTGAGGCATTTATTACTACTGGAATTTAGCTACCTCTCTATTCCCTGGCTGTTTGTACTAATAGTGAAGCATGGGTCAAGACTACAAGTGGCAGTAGTGGACTTACTGAGGAATCTGTCCAGGCTTGATCAAGTACCAAATAGTATTGCCAAATAGTTTCCATCATAAAGAAGAAGCAAGATGACCTTGCTGGAAGTATGAAGAAACGGTTACCTAGGCAAAAATGGTCGAATTTTTTTTAAAGTCCAGAACAGTGAGATAGCTTTAGGAAGCGGCTCAGACAGATGCCTCCCTAATTCACGTGTAAAGAGGAAGTGCAGATTTGCAATATTCTAATATTATAACCAATCTCAATACAAATAATTTTAATCTTCCTGTGGAATTGATTTCCTGATCTAATTTATCTGACGAGGCTGGAACCCAATCATCTCATAGGACTTTTCTCAATTCACTTCCAGCTCTGGGAAAATGTTAGAGATTTTACATACAACGTGGTGGGTGACCTTGTCATAGCAGCCTGCTATAAGTTTTTCCAGACACTTTATAAAGTGCTGCTGAGTAACAATCCACAGCTGCAATAAATGTTAGATTTTACTCCTAACAACCTTAGATTTTACTCCTAACAACACTTAATCCAAAAAACAAATCATAGACCTTGGATTAGTAATATTTATTAGGTTAAAGTAGCAAGAATTCTAATGAGTACTTTAAGCACCTCTACATAGACTGCAATTCTCTTATCTGATTTCTTGGGCTCTTACAAGGAAAGTGGCTGGAAGTTTGCCACTTTCATGCAAATATTCCAGTAAATCAGTGGAGGAGGGGGGGAAAAGGCTTCTGCAGACATTGTCATAACTGTCATACATTCTGATGAATGCTTCTGCAGAACCTTCTTTCTACACATAAGCGATTAAGCTCTACACAGTCATTGCACAATCAAGAGACTTGATATTTTCAGAATTTCAGGGTCTCTGTAGTCCTTTTGATCCTTCTGCTTCTCAGGTTATTCTAGTACTACCTCTAAATTGGATCTCAGGACTCTTTTCGCCTGCCACACAGGACCATCCCTCTCAGTTTCCTTTAAGAAACTATTGCAATCCAGCAATGGATTTCTGTACCAGCAGTATATTTATTGCCAATGTAAAGTCACAGTGGTCAGCCAATGGGGAACAGACGGTTTTCATGAAAGGATACTAAATCTTTCTGCAAGAAGGAAATCTCCAGCAATGACACCAGCTCAGCTTTGTAACTGGCATTTTCCCTAATATTTTCACACTGGTAGAGAAAATAAGGAATTTTACATGAACTGCTTTGACTGGGTCATGATTTGGTAACATGGAATGTCAAGTGGCCTTTTAGAAAAAGAGCATCTTAAACTAGCTTTGGTATATATAATCCTCTTACATCTAGCAATGAGTCTTCAGAGGTGGAACACTTGTACATAATTTGTATTTGAATGCCAGTTTCAACACTTTGATAAATACCAATATTTTAAAAAGACTTTGAAAGAAGTAACTAGGTTTTACATATAATAAAGAGGAGAACTGGATGTTCTGAAACTGACCACATGGAGGAAACTTAAAAGTTCAAGTTTAGTGGAAACGGTTGTAACTTTCTAGTAGCATTGCTGTGATTTTGTGTAATAGTAAATTTCCAAACATTTTTTAAGATCCATTTGGAAATGATTAAGCTCATGTTACATCCCTCTGTACTATTATTTTAAAAAGTGCTTCACTGGGCTGGGATACTTTCAGGCATTTTAAAGTGCTCATTGGAGAAATGAAGTGACTGCTTTTGTTGGGCTCAAGTGTCTTGTTTCATTCCATATATGAATTAGATGCAGACACAGTTTTCCCAATATTCTAATAGACATCTATTAGAATGATATCATGTGCATCATCACCATATCATAACACTTCACATAAAGTGTGCAATAATGTCATGATTATTTTGGCATCATTTTGGCATCATTTGCCTCATCTTCCCTACTTGGGATGCTCATATGGACATGTTTCCTCTACTGGGAGAAGGTCTCTGGATTCAACTCAATTACTTTAATTTCCCCCAAGAGCAGAAATACTGCCAGTGGTTTGTGCTACTGAATTTTGAAAAATTTAAAACAGAAAATGGAAATGTAGGAAGGGTATTTCTACCAGTCAAACAAATATTTCTGGGATTTATAGACCACCTTTCCACAAGCACATGACATTAAATCTGGATAGGAAGAATATTGATATTTTTTAACATTGGTGTTGAAGAAAACTCCTGAGAGTACCATAGACAGTCAAGAAACTAAACAAATGGATTATCAAACAAATCAATTCAGAGTTCTTACTTTGGGCACAAATGACCAAGTTCAAATTATCATACTTTGTACAGTACATGTTACATGAAGATTTAACTCACTGGAGAAAACTTTGATATTGGGATAGATGGCAGGAAAGACAAGAAGAGGACAAGTAAGATAGATGGACTTGATTATAATACCAATGGGTATACTGCTGGAACACTTGAAGGATCAAGCTGAGTACACATAATCCTGGAGAAGGTCTATTTATGTTATCAGTACTGACTCAATGGCACACCTGCAGCATCAAAATTAACCAATACATAAGTTCTGTCAGAGCTGCAGAACAGGGAATGCTACTGGGCCAAGAAAGATGGCTGAAAATAATAGATGAACATATAGTGCCATCTTAAGATGCTTAGGAAATCATTGAAGATTTCTTTTCGGAAACACTAATTGTATATTAGCAAGTAAATCTGACAAAGTCCTACAATTTCTAAAGGACAACACAGAGCAGAAAGTTATGTTATATCAACAGAAACAGAAATTTATAATATATATGTATACATACATAATTTATAAATATATAAATAAGTGTATGATAATATTATATACTATTATACAGTAGTATTATATAATTTATAAATATAGAAAATAATATACCTAATATATATATACATATACATAACAAAAAGTAAAGGTTTCCCCTGTCCAGTCTGACTCTAGAGAGCAGTGGCTCATCTCTGTTTCTTAGTTGAGGAAGCCAACATTGTCTGAAGATGGTTCCATGGTCATGTGGCCAGCATGATTATATGCTGAAGGCACATGGACGCTGTTGCCTTCCCACCAAAGTGGTACCTGTTTATCTACTTGATTTGCATGCTTTTGAAATGCTTGGTTGGCAGGATCTGCTAGGTTGGCTCATCCCATTGCGTGATGCTTGGGTCATATATATATTCTAAGAAGTGCTGCTTTGTGGATAAATTGTAAAAGGCTAAATACATTATATATGTATAATGTCCTTTAGCCTTTTACAATTTATCCACAAAGCAGCACTTTTTAGAATAACAGAGTGACAGGATAATGGGTGGCTGAAAGTTTGAATCATTGCAAATGATTGTAAACAGTCTGGAATGACTCCAAGCAGAGACAGCAATATGAGGAAGAGATGCAAAAGAAAAAAGGTGAAGAGTAAACAGATTTAAGAAACATTTTGTTGATTTTAAATTGTTTTTCATCTCAACCACGCTTACAAAAAGTGTACAGATACCTCTCACATATGATTTGGGGCAAGTGATAGAATTTATTATTTACACAGGTCGCTACTATAAATAAAACTAATTTTCCTGTACTTGGATAGTTGGAAAATTAGAACCTTTTTCTTTTGCCTCTGTTTCTTTATTTATGCTCAGACTTACTGTCTGTCCTAACAAAAGATATTCCTGTGTTTTAAGGGCAATTCAGTACAACCCTGATATATATATAAATAAAACAACTAGAACAAATAGAAACAACAATAAACCAAAGATTGGTAAAGGGTCACCTGGATCCTGTTTTCCCAGTACGTAAAAAAATCATGACTTTTCTATTAGCAAATTCAAATTTGATACAAACATATACTGTCCTTTTTTACACAGTATGTAAGTATATATGTACAGATACATGCATACATATGATGTGAAAAAAATGCTACCCTAGTAGTAGAACTGGCACAAATCATTGCCATGCTAGGTTTATTGCAAATAAAGCATGGGAAATTGGAGTTTTTACTATAGGCAATAAAGCATGGAAAATGGCACGCAACCAGCTAGACCAGCCTTCCAGATTTTGGAAAAGTCAGATGAGTGTATATTTTAGAAAATTCTAATAGTTTCATCTTGGATAGAAACCAAGTACATTTTGTATATACTGGTTCAAAGTTAGTTTAGTTTGCTTGTTCAGTACAGATAGTTTTGAGAACTCTTTTATCTCAATAGCTCTACCTTTTTGATAGCAAAAAAGTTTTTGCTATTCTGTTCTATTATTCTATTATATCATTCGGTCATTTCCACCCCACCCCCAAAATGTTAGGGCAGGAAGAACCTTCCCTTCATCATGTTTATCATTACCCTCCATGTATAAAAATATAGCCTTCTGAAAAGATGGGTGAAAGGTGTTGCCACCAAATATGCTATTCGGTAGAGTTCAAAACATTGCCATCTCTTAAAGATTTTATCCTTGTTATGGCACTGACCCTGAAACAGTGGGTAATATTGTATTGTATTGTGAATTTTATAAAAGTCTTTGGCAGGAAGTTATCCAGTCTATTTTAAAATCTGAATCATGAAGAGATACTATGTTAAAGTTTTATTTACAGATGAAAATCTTAAAATTATAGTGGCAACAGCCAGATTTTTAACAATGCCTATGAAAATAAGGCTTTTACTAAAAAAATCAATGAGCTGAAGTTTTAACTGTATTATATTTATTATTTTAGCAATAGCAATAGCATTTAGGCTTATATACCACCCCATAGTGCTTTACAATGCTCTCCAGGCGTTTTGCAATGTAAGCATTATTTGCAAATTGCACCCAACAATCTGGGTCCTCAGTTTACCAATCTTGGGAGGATGGAAGGCTGAATCAACCTTAAGCCCGTCAAGATCGAATTCCAGTCTCTGGGCAGAATTTGCCTGCAATACTGCACTTTAACCACTATGCCACCAGGAGTCTTATTATTTATTATTTTATTTGTTAATGCCAAATTTAGATTATATTTGCAATCTTTTGGGACTTTTGACTATAAATAAAATTGATTGATTAACACCTTTCTATATTAAAAAAATAAGAATTGGGAAACTGCAGTTTTATTATCTATATAAATAAAAATGTAAATGTTCGTTTGTTCAAAATTTTAAATCTCCGAAAGGGTTTCACCAATTGCTTTGAAATTTTGACACAATGTTGCATTCGAATACGCACGTGTTTTTATATACCTATATTATATAGATGTAACAACTGTGACAGATAAAAACATGCTTTTTTGAAAAACAGCACCATCTGTTGGACGTAAAAGCAACACACACTACGATTTTACAATTCCATTTCAATGTTTCTGATTTACGATCCATTTACGATTTCCAAATTTCCAATTTTACGATTCCATTTCAATGTTTTCGATTGCATTGTTAAATTGAATTTTCATAGATTTCGATTTATTTTCATTTTGATTTAATTATTTCGTGTGACATTGCATTGGAATTGATGCACAGACAATAGAAAAATATTGTATACCCACAAGCATTGTGAAATTAAACATATTAGAAACGTGTGCTTTCTCTTTTCTTTCTTTTCCATTTAACCAAACTGAGCCATAGCAACGCGTGGCCAGGTACAGCTAGTAATAAATATATTTATAATCATAGGGATACCTTTTCAAGTTTTCCTTCAGAATCAATTTAACATTACCTGGGGTAACATTACAATCTTACTTTAAAATCTTTATATATTTAGAATTTATCCTAAGCATGGTATCTTAGTCTTTCTATTTATCCACTCTGAACTGCTGATAAAACTATTTTGTGACAAGACACCTGGAAATAAGTTTCCATTACTTGGAAACCCCAACTGAATATGCCTGTATTATGAAATTGCCACAGAAACATAAAATTAATAATGTTGCCAAACTGGAACTCTTGGCATTCTCCCCAATCAGCTATGTTGACTGGGGAGAATGCTGGGAAATGTAGTTTAACAGCAACATCTAGTGGATCACAGATTCCTGTCTAGGAGTTAGATGATAAGTGAGGGTTAGGGCAATTGCAGAGCAACATAGTGTGGTGGAGGTGGCAAAGGATATAGAAGTATCATTGCTTCAGAGACACTAGCTGTGTTCTGAGCAAAATGTTCTTCGTCAAAGAACAATCTATTGGATTTCCTTAGATAACTAGCTCCAGAAGGAGCCACTAACTTAAAGATTTTTATATTAGTTGGATTGCCAACTTTTTTGTTCAGAAATGTTGTTCTTTTGGGTGCAGGCCAGGAAACAAAGGCCGGGTAGAAACTTATGAATTAGGGCCAAGGTCTAGGGAAAATAACGTACCAGGAGCCAGGCAAGATCTGATGCTTTCAGGGTGAAGTAGACAAGAAAGTTAGGAGCAGAACCTGGAAATACTTTGGATTTATTGATTTTTCTGATCCAATTGTATTATACCAGTAATAAGTTGGTAATTTGCAATAAGTACATTAGGAAATGAAAAAACAAAACAAAATAGAGACTGCATAGCACTTTCTGAACAATGGTTAAAAATGTGTTACTTTCCAGGAGATAATGTCTTGTAAAATTGTTTGGACTATAGTATCAGGATTTGTTTTTCCTATATGACATTTATCTCTGCTCTTCCCAGAAAATTTTGCCAAATTACCCAAACTAGTTGGTGTTCTGCCAGATTCAAAGTTAACTGACTTGGATATTTAAAAATTTATTATCCTTTCTCTGATACAGGCATGGATGTCATTATGCTAAAAAAAATAATTTTCCTGTTTAAACTTCAAATAGACATAGATAAGGATGACTGGATTATGCCCCAGATCATTATCTGATTAATCTGAATATTTGATAACAAAATCCTAGAGCTGTCTTCTCAAAAAAAAAAAGTCCAATTGGCATTTAGTTCCACATAATTTGCCACCTTATTTTTTTCAGCATTCCTTTTTAAACATTTGCCACAATGGGAGAATAATATATGATCAATTGATCAATTAAATTAAAAATCTCATTCTCCATTCCAATTCTGTCAACAAATCCTATATCATCATCATCATCATCATCATCATCGGTTGTATTTTTCAGGAATTGATGCTTCTTTCTTTGCTTCTTTCTTTTTTTATATTGTCCTTCTTAAAAGCAGGGGGTGCGATGGCTCAATAGTTAAAGATGCTTGAGCTTATCAGCTGGAAAGCTAACTGCCCAGCTTCAAGACCTGAGATTCATTTCCTGTCCCAACTCCTGTCGACCTAGCAGTTTAAAAGCATGCAAATACGAGTAGGTACCACTTTGATGGGGAGGTAACAGCATTCTGTGTGCCTTTGGCATATAGCAATGCTGGCCACCTGACCACAGAAAACGTCACTGCCTCACTCTTCCTAGAAATAGAGATAAGTACCGTGCCCTTGACTCAGACGGGACCTTTCCCTTTACCTACTTAACAGCACCTGTCAATGTTGCTGGCAAAACTCCTGATGAAGTTGACCAAGAAATGTTTGCAGAAAGATATATGCAGTGGTGGGATTCAGCCAGTTCGCACCACTTCGGCAGAACCAGTAGTTAATTTTTTGTTGCCCAGGCCCGGAGTGGAAGCGGCATCCACACAGAGAACCGGTTGTTCACATATTTGAATCTCACCACTGGATGTATGATAAAGGAGGGTTCTTGGTATTCTCTGAGCTTGTTTCTCTTTTTTTCAGACATTTCAGTTACAGTCTAGGTAATTTATGTGCATGGAGCAATGGAGTTTCTGCCTGTCTACAGGTGATAACTTGTCTTACCAGCCTGGATTGAGGCATTGTTTCTTCTTTGCTTTTTTTGGGTGGACTATTGTTTCTTTCTTAATTATTTGGTGCTGGTTTTTGATTACCTGGGTATTAGAGCAATCCATAGCTGCTCTGGCCAGCCCCATGAGAGGAATAGACAATTGTGGCACTGAAAGTTTCCCATAAAACCAATTATATTCCCAACAGACAACTTCTAGAATTGTTGGAATATTTCCTTAGCAATCATGAAGAGAGCTTGTTAGATGACTTTAGACTTCTGTCCAAAATCACCTAGCTGGATGCAGTAACATTCTCAGGGTCAGTTCTAATGGCTGTTATGCATTGATGAAGTATAATTTTAAATATGATGTCCAAATCAAACTTGTCTTGGTTCTTTTCCAACATCAGTCAATCATTTTTAACCAAATGACAAAAAAACAAAGCATTAAATAGGAAGAGATTCAGCAGCTGATTAACAAGGATGCTTATTTGCTTTTCTTCTGCAGCAGAATAATGCAAGCAAGGTTGGGGCAATCATCTTTTAATGTTTCATGTCTTAAAAGGGCATTTTTCCTGTTTCTTGTTTTAAGACAAAAAACTTGTTCTGCAATCCAAAAGGCTTCCAGTAGGCATTATAGAACAATACAAAGCGGACAGTGCTTGCACGCATGCTGATAACTTAAAAATATGTGAAAAAAAATGAAAATAGAAAATGGGGAAGAAAAAGTAAGAGCTACGGTTCCAAGATATTTAAAAATATAGCCCCAGAACTCCTCCAAATGTTTTAGTTTAATGGGATAGAAAGGGGGGGGGGGAAGTGAGATACAATGGGATTAATTACTAGAATTTATTTAATAAAATAAAATAAAAATAGTTATGCCTTGGTTCTGATGCAATATTGGAAAATATTATGCTAAGTGTATTTAGTGTACTTCTGGGAAGGGTACCTCCTTTAACATTTTTCAATTCTTTTGACCCCAGTTCAGGTCTGCAGAATGTTAACTTTACAGGTCCCAAAGGTACTTTTTCAAAGATGCTTTTGCTTTTTGAAAAAGCACCTTTGGGATAATCATGACCTGGATGACTGAGAATCTCCATAGACATTTAACTTTATAGGATCCAAAACTGCACTGGACACCTTCATGTAGCCAGAAATTCCCTTCCTTGTCAGGTGCTAAGAGATTATCTTCAAATGATCAGCTGTGGTTATACTACTGCAAGCATCAGTCCATTACTAGGCTCAACACACACACACACACACACACACACACACACACACAAAGAGAGAGAGAGAGAGAGAGAGAGAGAAAGAGAGAGAACGAACAAACTCTGGCATTAAGCTACACACTTGATGTGGTGGTGCAATGGTTAGAATACAGTGTTGCAGGCTAACTCTGCTCACAGCTAGGAGTTCAATCCTGATTGGCTCAAGGTTGACTTAGCCTTTCATCCTTCTGAGCTTGGTAAAATGAGGACCCAGATTGTTGGGGGTAATATGCTGACATTTGTAAACTGCTCAGAGAATGCTGTAAAACACTGTGGAGCAGTATATAAGTCTAAGTAATATTCTATTGTTATTGATTGTGCCTGGATATTTTTACATCATTGAAGAACATTATAATAAGCAGATTGTAGGAACACTAATAGATGATGGATCATTCAAAATGGCTGCTAATGCCAACCGAGAGCCTGGATTGTCAGTTGTTGTGGCTTGGCCATGGTCAAGATAGTTCAGCTCATGTTTGGTTTTGGGGGCACATTTCTAACAAATAGTTTGCAATTCCTGTGGCATTTCTGCATATTAATATGCAAAGTATACCTCTGTATAGGAACATGTGGAAAAATTCATTATATTCCTCAGACTGTTAGCCAATCCTGACATTCCTATTTTACTTTAGGTTCGGTGAAAGTGATTTGAGAAAACGCTTCATCACTCTCATTTTTTATTTACCTTTCAAGTCTATAGATCTGATCTCTTATGATCTTCAGCTGTCAAAAGGAATTGGGCCAAGATTGTCTCCATCCCTCCTGCCATCAGAGGCATGGCAAATTAATCACTTTACAAACTATATTGCAGGTACGGTGGCTTTGAAAATAAAAATGATAATCAGCAGGCAGAATAAACACAGTGAAACCTTGATTTAATGGACATCCATTTAACAGACTGGATTCAGTGGTCCATATTTCATCAAACTAATTTGGACAAGGCAGTTAAATTTACACTGATTTTACATCATTCACAGTAATTTACATCATTTGCTTAATTATATCATTCATGACAATTTATATAATTTGCAAAATAATTTATTTATTTATTTTATTTTATTTTATTTTTCCAACTTCTATGCCGCCCTTCTCCCCACGGGACTCAGGGCGGCTCACAGCATATTAAAAGACAACACAAAAAAACATTTCCCCTATAAAACCAATTAAAAACCAAATATATTTGTGGCTGTGTCATTATTAAAATCTTTAAAAAAATTTTCCCTATTTAAAATTCACCCTAGGNCCAGCCGACACTGCCTGGCCGACGGCACCCTGAGGAGGCCCGCAAATGACGTAAATTACCATGAATGATGTAATTTGCAATTTAATGGACATTTGGAAGTAACAGACACCTCTTTCCTGCAAAATTAATGTTTCACAGTATACTTGAATTTGCTCCTATTTTCCTATGTGATACTGTATAGTTGCAGAAGGTCACAGATCTGACAAAGGTGACTGCTTCAAGCAATGGTACCAAGCCCTACACAAAAACCAGCATGATGCTCAGATTAGCTTGCAATGCTGGTTGGACATAAGTGGTCTTATTGTTTGTGTGTTGACATGGTAACCTGTTGATAAAAGACTAATAGAGGTTTATTAGCGCTCTAAGAAAAAGATTCACTTTTTCCAAGATGTCTCTTCTACCTCATAATATTGTTGCTTGTATACTGATGGTACTATACTGAAGTCATACCTGTTATTGAGCCCCTCTTTGGATTGTCATTCTCAGCATTAGCTATAAAAAGGGCCCCTCAGACATCCAACTAATCTCTCTTCAAAAGCAAACAGCAAAAGAGCAAGCTTTCTGTCTGGATGGGGACAGCGGTCACATGAAACAATTTTCAGGAAATGATTTAAATAAAACATGATTCAGTCAGAAAAAAATTATCCACCTGAAAAAGTCGGCTTAGCCAGATAGCCTTGCTGCATAATTCAATAATCATTAAATGTAAAGGCTTAATTTTTAAGTTTTGGGAACAGCAATATTTTGCACTCTAGAGTACCATTGTTCAGAGTCACAATCATCATATTTTTCAAACATGCCATCCCCCCCCCCCCCGCCATTTCTTTCTGAAAACCAGCCGTCACAGATTCCACTTCCTGGCAAGCAAAAAATGCATACATAACATCGTAAATCCGATTAGCTTCTGGTTTTAAAAAATTATCCTTAAAAGTCATGAGATATTTCAAGAGTCACTCTTCTTGAAGACTGGCCAAGAAAAAAAGAGTATGATTATCAGAGAAGAGTCAAATTTCATTTGGGCAGTTCAAAAATACTCCAAATTCAATTGTATTTTTAAATGGACACCTGCAAAAAGCTAGCAAAAGCTTTTGTTAGAACAAAAAGAGAGAGAGAATAGTTTGTTTTACTGATTGATTAATATTTCAATCAATAGTTCCAATATTTGAAGGGCTGCCACAAAGAAGAGGGGGTTCAACTTATTTTCCAAAGCATCAGAAGACAAAACAAGAAATTAATCAGGGAGAGAAGCAAACTTGGACTAAGAAGAAATTTCCTGATGGTAACAGCAATTAACCAATGAAATGGCTTGTCTCCATCACTGGAAGCTTTTAAGAAGAGATTGGACAACTACTTGTCTGGAATGGTATAGGGCAGGGGTCCTCAACTTGGCAACTTTAAGACTTGTGGACTTCAACTCCCAGAATTCCTCAGCCAGCAAAGCTGGCTGAGGAATTCTGAGAGCTGAAGTCCACAAGTCTTAAAGTTGCCCAGGTTGAGGACCCCTGGTATAGGTCTCCTGCCTGAAGATCCCTTCAACTCTATTATTCTGTATTCTTTTTTTAATGAGATGCATATTGCATTTAGTAATTAAAAATGTTTGGATTAGTTAAAATGATCAGATTCATGAAGAAGTTTTCAAAGTGTTAATTTATACAAATTATGTGAAGGGTGGTGCTCAAATAACTTTACTTTCAGCATTTTGTTCCTTTGATGGTAGATTAAATATCCATTGAAGGTCCATGAATATGACACATTGCAATGATACCAATTCCCTCTCTTTGGAGGAAATATACAGTGTGGGCAAAGGTTACAACTTGCAACTACAGATCTAGCCAATATGCCTCACTTGAGAAAATTGTTTGAATGATGATTGTATCAAGCCAATGATTGGGAAATGCTGTATATTTTACTGCAATCAAGTCACTGCTGCAAGCTTAGCCCCTTCTACCATTCATCTTGAGTATACTAGCTGAAGAGACTGCTTCATTTCGCCTACAACTATAGTCAGATTGAAGCAGCCTCTGCTTTTGAATTTGTCAACTCCCTTATCTGGCTAGCATGGATCATATAAAAACCCAATGCAATTCTGACTAGCGCATTGATAATGGCAGTCAGTTTTCTTACTCCTAAAGATGATCTCCATCATGGTAGACTTTCTCAAATTCACGCCTGCCTGGAATATATTGGTGGGAAGTAGAATCAAGTTTAGTCAAAATCCTTTTTGTTATATAGTTTGGAAGGCAATCTTCCTTAGGGATTTTTCAAAGTCACACATGTTGGCTAATACCTGCCAATATACACAGCTCAGCAGGCAAGAAGTCTCTCTCCCTTTGGTGTAGGATACAAAATTAAAGACACCAAATAAGCAGTTCCTCTCTTAAGGTCATGCCACCCCACAGGGCATTTTGCTCTCTTCGACTCTCTCCCTCCCACCATCCCCAATTCTGGCCTTCTTTTCCTCCTCTTTCCTATCCCATCTTCCACCGCTGTGTTACTGGTGGTCCTTTGCACGCTGACCAGATGTTTTCCCCATGCGATCATGCAATTATTTTTTTTTAAAGTGGCTCCTTAGAACAGATGCTCCAGGATCTTTGCCTTGGCAGACTGCTTTGCTGTTGCTGTCTTTTTGATCTGAAGCAGGAGAAGGAAGCATTAGGGAGGATAAGGGGGAGGATGGAATAAGAAGGATGGGGGAATTCTGGCTTTCAGTGCAGACTGTTTGGCAAGAGAATACCTGGGCGGGTGGGTTTCTCCTGCTTCTCTTCACTGGTGCTGCTTGCAGATGTTTCAGTCTCAGCCTTTCTTCTGAAGTTTGAGCTCCCCTTCAGTGACCCAGCCTGATGCTCCCACTGCTTTTGTTTAAGATCATATTCAATGGCATGTCAGCATTGCAAGTTCCAAAGTATTTTCTGTCTGCTGCCAGGATCTACCGCTTCATCACCTGCTTATTCTTAGTGGCCAGATTTAATTTGCTTGCTGGCTGTTTTCTCACACATAAATATTCTGGTTTAAAACAAAACAATTAATTTAAATTAAATTAAACTGAACCTTTTGCCCTTCCCTAGCATCTATGTTTCAGGCAAATACATATTTAGGATTCAGAATAGTAGACCAGAACTAATTTTCATGAACCCTTTGGTTTGATATATAAGATGCATAAGTGCATCTTCTGTCTCAAACAAGTGATTTTAGGAAATGATGAGAAATTCTATTGCTCTGTGTATGTTTATCACATTTGTACTTTTTAAATCTACAGGGAAATGAAACCCATGTCTGTGCCAAAATCTGTACTTTTCATGTTTTTGTAGAGTGATTCACAACTTTAAAGTATACAGTACTCAGAAGAATACTTCTGCCTTAAATGATGCCTTCTATTTCTCCATTAGTTCCTTTACATATCAGTAAAATGATATCTCTCATAATGATCTCTGTTGAATTCATTTATTGTTTATCTCATTCAGACATTATTGCCAGATGTAACCAAACTTTAACAATATCATGTTTGCTTGAATATATTCTGGTTTCTTCCTCACATTTCCTATCAACAACATATTTATTGATACTATTTATTATTACAATCTCTAAAAGAAACTCTGTGCATAACAAAATATTAATTAAACATAGGGAGGGAGGGAGGGAGGGAGGGAAGGAAGGAAGGAAGGAAGGAACTTTAGACAGAGATATCTACCTTTGATTATCCATTCCAATCCCAATTTCTCATTTGTACAACATTGAAGAAAGAAAAGCGGATCAGAGGGGAAAAATTTTAATTTGGAGAGATACAGCTTATGTTTCCAGGACAACAAAACATACAAATTTTAACAGACTTGCAAAAGTTGTCACCAAATTATTTAGACAGGAGGAAAAAATACAGTTGTTATCTTAACTAGATTTGTTTTTTTGTCTGGAGTTGAAAGCAAACTTAGTTTTAGTCCTGGACATCCACAGATTTTTGGAATGCAACCCCTAGCATATGATACAATGTGCCCATGAAATATGGCACATCACTGCTTTATGTTCACAGGATGCAAATCCCTACCACAAAATACTTCTAGATTGGTTTAAAAAAAAGTACACCATTCTTGGAGACAGAACATAATTAAAGAGGGAAAGAATAAAATAAACATATTTAAACATTAATACCTCTTTTCTGAACTGCTAAACTAAACTTGCCTATGAGGGGTCCTTGGTGCTCTCTGAGCTTGCTTGTTTTCTTGCAGACGTTTCATTACCCAAACTAGGTAACATCATCAGGGCTAGCACTGATGATATTATCTAGTTTGGGTAATGAAATGTCTGTAATAAAACAAGCAAACTCAGGGAGCACCAAAGAAATCTCATTTCAACCGTGAGCTACAAATATTCTCCTTTATTGAAACTTGCTTATTTTAAATTTTAGCTGCATTAAAGGTCACATAATTTCATAGTAGAATTCTCATACAGTTACTAAAACATGAGACATGAGAATGAAAAAATCTGGACTGCTTTTAGAAGAAAAAAAAGTCATATTGAGCAAGCAAACTAGGATTTTTCCTAGGGAATTGAATATGTGAAAGAGAGAAGAGTGACCTGGGAAGCTGTATGTTCTGAGAGGCTGTTTGCTGAACTAAAGGGATAAAAAAGCCATGTTCCTAACAGCTGCTAATAGCAATGGGTATGTCTTTGGAGCCCTTGATTGTCAGTTGTGGACTGTTGGGTGACTGATTCATGCTAAGTAAACAGAGATTGTAAGAGAATAAAAACCAGTCTAGTTCCAGAAAGTTGGAACTGAGCATATGAATAGGAGAGCAATCAGAAACAGGATTTTTTCAGTAGATTTCGGTCGGGAAGTTTAAGGAGGGAATTCCTAACAAACTTCCCTTCAAAATCAAGAGAAATTCCTGTGAAAGGAGTAAAAGCTGGTGTTCTAAGAAGAATAGAATAGAATAGAATAGAATAGAATAGAATAGAATAGAATAGAATAGAATAGAATAGAATAATCTTTATTGTCATTGTGTAACTCACAACGATAGGTATATGCAATTGTGGCCTGTAATGTTTGTCACATGTTTGTCTTCCTTTCTAAAAACACTTATGTTTGCAGCAAATGCAATACCATAGGAGTTTTTGAAGAAAACACCGAAGGATCAAAGCAGCATGTGGCCATACTGCTGTTGATGAGAACAGATGAGGCTTTGCAAACAGAAATAGAGAGTGGAAGAATTATTTTCTACAACAAAGACAGGCAAGCAAAGGAGAAAATGCACTGCAACAATCAGAAGCCAGAAACATCAATTGATGTTCTGCATTGCTAGAAATCAGAAACAGTTTGCAGGCCGAGAGTATTCAGGGAGAGAAAAATAGCATTATAGAATGGCAAATAGGATGGTGAATTCTTAAATGGCAGAGAGTGAGAGCAGTTATGTCAGTAAGAGCCATGGTGGTGCAGTGGTTAGAATGCAGTATTGTAGCCTACAGTAATTCTGTTGATTGCCAGATGCATGCAGTTTGGCAGTTCGAGTCTCATCGGCTCAAGGTTGACTCAGCCTTCAATCTTTCCAAGATCAGTAAAATGAGGGGCCAGATTGTTTGGTCAGTAGGCTGACTCTGTAAACTGCTTAGAGAGGGCTGTAAAGCTCTGTGAAGCAATATAATAAGTTTAAGTGCTATTGCTATTGTTATGTCCTCTAAGAAGACAAAGAGATTTTTTCAGTATTACCAAACTTGAAATAAGGATATGTTAATCAAAGCTATCAAGCTGTGAAGTATGTTGCCTCCAGGGCCAAGAACCAAGTATGTGACAAAACAACTTATCCTGTCCAGCAGTGATTATTTCTTTTTGGCTAATACACAGGAAAATAATATTGCAGAGAACAAAACTAACAGTAATATCAAAGCATCAGAAGGCAGCACAGGTGCACAGGTGATATTCTTATCCATTCTTCTAGATAGCAGGAGCGAATCAGAAAGAGAAAGAAGAATGCTACAAATCAAGGTTGGCTTTACAAATTATTTCAGTAAGACAAATTTATTTTTCTGGGACCGTGTGCTTAGCTAAAGCATTGAGAAATTCATTAAGTGAGCTTTAAAATGAACCCTGTAACAGATGGAAATAACCCCAAAGTAAGAACTTCAAATAAAGACTTACATATTTTTGAAAGTTGAAATGTTTTGAAATGGAGCAACTTAAAACAATACAGAAAAGAAAAAATACAGAAAGAATACAGAGTCATAACATTCATTATCTTCTTAACTTTGTCAACTTTTAGATGTTTCCTCAGCCAACACATTCTGAGATTTGAAATCCATGCATCTTAACGTTGACAGGGTTGAAAAACACTTATTTACAGTATAAGGAAATTAATATAAAATTAAGGTCTTAGTAATGTAAATTATATTTGCCCTTTTGTACCTATACCATTTCTAAATGCTATTGCTATCCCAGACATTCTGGCCCCATAGTTTAAAAAGATATCAGAGAAATTTGGACAAAGGACCAGAAACTAAACCTTATTTAAAAATATTGAAAGGCTGGATATGTTTAGCCTCTTTTATTCTTTCATAATAATTTGCATTCTGTTTTTATTCGTCTCTATTATTGTACGCCACCCAGAGTTGATTGAAATCAGGCAATGTCTAAACTGAATAATTTAAATTAAATTCAGGAAAGACTGAGAGGAGCTATTGATATTAGAATATTGAAATATTGACAGGATGTCACATAGAAGGAAGTCGAGATTTGTTTTTATGCAATCCAGGAAACAGGAGACAGCACAACGAAGTTAAGTTATAGGAAGGCAGACTGCAATGCAACGTTTTTTAAAAAAAGCTTCTGAATAGAAAGAACAGTTTGAAGGAGACAAATTACCTGAAAAGATGATAGCTCCCTTTTTGGGGGAGTTATATGTATTACTTCAGGATCGAAAAAAGGAAGGGTTTTTAAAAAAAGTATTAAGCAGAAGTAAATAACCATTTGGCTACAATATTTTAATTTGTATTTCTGTATGAAACAAAGGCTGGTCTCAAAGCCCACTTCTAGTGCTATGATTCTATAAAAATTAGATCATTAGGTGATTATTTAAGATAACTTTTTAATGCTGCTCCAGATTTAAAATGATTTGATCATTGGGAATACCATTTTTTAAAACAATGGTAAAGCTTACTTTTATTGTTATTATACGTCCTTGAGTTGAGGGCTCTTGTCAGGTTGAACTTGCATGTAGCTATTCTGAATCCAAGAATAACTGTCTTGCTCATTTTAAGAACTCACCTTGGTATCCTATTACTTTTCTGAAGTATAACAGCAATAAATCTAAGTTGTTCTGGATCCCCAAGGCTTATAATAAGCAAGAATGGGTTGAACAGCACTAATTTTCATTTATGCTAAGGAAATCTAGTGATTGATTTGGTGGTTTAGGAGGAAAGATGCCACCATTTTTAGTTTTTGGATTACAGGGTAGTTCTGTGTTATATCAGCACTAGGCAAAAATAGCATGTGCTATAACAATACTCTAAATATTTTTCTTTTTAAGCTTCTTGTCATAAATGGATGGGATTTTCCAACCCATATAAACACACGAGCCAGGTAGCTTCCCATTTATGTGGAAAGTCACATTCTCCCCACCTCAATTGAAACACAAGCCATAGTTTTTCCACTGTTATAATGCAACTCTGGTTTATTTTTCCTTTAACTTTGAACCAACTACTTAATTAGAACAAAAAGGATGTGTCAGTCTTTGCCAACCTCAGGTCTCAAAGGATTGTTGAATTTTACTACCCGATTCCATATGGTGTCATGTCTCCTAGCTAGGGATGATAGTTCCGAGACCCAAGGTTGTGAATAAAATAGAACCTCTATTCTTAGATATCCACATAGGTGTTCAGTGATATTTTTCTCATCTCTTCTTATCTGCTTAACAGTAGTGAAGTCCAAGAGATGCTAGTCTCAATATATCTTTCAGAAAAAAATGGGTGATGTTACCGATGTCTAATTCCTAAATATAGAAACAACACAAAAGCATGGTTTTAAACTCAAGGTTAGCTGAATAAAGCATAATATCCTTTGCAGGTAACAACTAGCCATAATGAACGGGTTCATGCAACACAATGAACCAAAAATAGATTATATTCACTTCCTTGAATAGCAATCTGATATTTAGCTTATTTAATTAGTACTAAAGTACAGTTTGTTTTGTGACTGTTCGAAGTTTCAACAGCACTGAAAAAAGTGAGCGTTGACCATTTTGCATACTTATGACTGTTGCAACATCCCCATAGTCATGTGATTTACATTCAAATACTTGACAGGTGGTTCATATTTAACAACAACAACAACAACAACAACAATAATAATAATAATAATAATAATAGATTTGGAAGGGACCTTGGAGGTCTTCTAGTCCAACCCCCTGCTCAGGCAGGAAACTCTATACCATTTCAGACAAATGGCTGTCCAGTCTCTTCTTAAAAACTTCCAGTGTTGGAGCATTCACAGTTTCTGGAGGCAGGTTGTTCCACTAATTAATTGTTCTGACTGTCAGGAAATTTCTCCTTAGTTCTAGGTTGCTTCTCTCCTTGATTAGTTTCCATCCGTTGCTTCTTGTCCTGCCTTCAGGTGCTTTGGAGAATAGCTTGACTCCCTCTTCTTTGTGGCCATCCCTGAGATGTTGGAACACTGCTATCATGTCAACCCTCGTCCTTCTCTTCATTAAACTAGACATATACAATTCCAGCAACCGGTTCTTATATGTTTTAGCTTCCAGGCCCCTAGTCATCTTTTTTGCTCTTCTCTGTACTCTTTCTAGAGCATCAACATCTTTTTTACATCTTGGTGACCAAAACTAGATGCAGTATTCCAAGTATGTCCTTAAAGATTTTTAAAAAGGAAGATAAAAACTCATGTAAAGTAAGAAAAAAAAGAAAAAGAAAGAAATCATAGAAAAAGCTAAAGGGGCAAGAAACAAACATAGCAAAAGAAAAACAGAAAAACAAAGAAATAGCTTTACAATTATATATTTATGTTTTATTCTATGGTTACAACTTAGAGTTGACTTATATCAGTGGTGGGATTCAAATATGTGAACAACCGGTTCTCTGTATGGATGCCACTTCTGGAAGTCCATTCTGGGCCTGGGCAACAAAAAATTAGGTACAACTGCTGAAGTAGTGCGAACTGGCTGAATCCCACCACTGACTTATATGATCAAAGTTAAAACAGATTCTTAGTTATTTCCGGTAATGCTTAGTGAACGTTTACTGATGATGATGATTGAATTACTAGGCATTTAGATTTTGTTTATAATAGAGATGAGATATGGGATGAAGAGAATATTTGTTGTATTTTAAGAGCTGGTTTTGCCTATAATGCTAAGCCATAAATAATGGGTTAGCTCCACAATAGCTAGGTCACACCTCATTCTAAGCCAAAATTTTAAAAAATTCCTATATTTTGGCTTAGTGTGATATATAAGTCCAACCAATGTTATAAAGGCAGTTGATTAAAAAGTCTCATAGTCATATCTTTATGAAAATAACATAACTTTGGTAACAGTTCAGACATCATAGAGGTGCAGTATTTGGATTGTACAATAGAGTTAATTGGGAGAAGAAGATACTTTGAAATGACTTCCTTTTTAAAATTAACATTTCCAGTATGTATCTCTGTGTGTACATGTATGTACAAATCATAATTTGGTCATATTATAAAACACACATACAAAAAAATGATATTTCTTCAGCCATTATATGATAGATGCTTTGTGCAATCCACAAAACGAGCATCTTTTAGATTAATGCACATATTTTACATGTGAATTTTGTCACTGCGACCCAAAACTTGCTCAGAAATGGTGACTGCACATTTACAATCTTTAGAAAAAGAAGCTAACACACTCCTGAGACTGCTTCCAGATTTGAGTGGTATTGCAAAAGAAGCCAGGATAAATCCTTTTGTTACAAAAGAACAAATTCTAGTATACATTCAACCACACTGAAAAATATTCAGACAACATTAAGAGGATAGCTTAAAGCCCACAAAAGCTAGAAATTTATAGCTGAGGTTAGAAAAGATGTCCTTAACTCACCCTCACTCTCTGAAATAAGAATATTTTTACATGAGCTACTATTCTTAAACCTGCTCTCGATGAAGTTCCCTTGCTGTTGGGCGTCTATGACAATTTGCCACAGCCAACTCGCCACGGCCAACTGTTCATGGGACAACTCGCTGCAGGACAAGAGTTACACAATATTAAAGAAATGGTATATATATATATATATTGATATAACTTTAAAAAAAAATTTTTTTTGTTGTAATTTAATGTTATTTTAGAGTCACAGTAATTTTGTACTAGTGTGTAGTAATAATGAGTAGTTTTGATTAGCAATGGATGATTGTGTATTTATTTCCTAGATTAGCTTTGGGAAGTCCTGGGGGGGGAGGAGGGAAAGGGGTAGGTTGGTGTTATAGATTTATATGTATATATATGTATGATTTTTTTTAAGGAGGTGCCCGGTGGTACCCCAACTGCACTGACGGGATGGTTGAGGGAGAAAGGGAGGTAGGAAAGAGAGAGGAAGGAGGAGTGGTGGTAGGATAGCGAGGAGGAAGGTGTAGGCAAGTGAGAGGGTGGTGCGGAAGGGGGACACCGGACACGTCCGTGAATGTATTGATTGGTGTTGATTCTTTTTATGGTTGATATTGTGATAAAAGATTTATGTTTCTGTTTTTCAATGAAAAATCAATAAAAATTTATTTATAAAAAAAAATAAAAAAAAAAAGAAATGGTGGAATAGAATAATTAAAGAATGGATGCAAAAGGAGGGACAAAATGAAACGTGAGTGACAAAAATTAAAATAATTTTTTATTTATTTTAAATAGTTAAACTGAATTGTTAAATTGTCCTGCGGTGAGTTGTCCTGCAGTGAACTGGGCATGGCAAATTGTCCTGCATTGAGTTGGCTGCATTGAGTTGGCCATGGAGAGGTACTGTAGCTGTGGTGAGGTGGCTGCAGCGAGTTGGCTGTGGTGAGTTGTCCCATTCTGTGCTGTTTGGGTGGTGAGCAGATAATGAATGGGCACCTCTTCCACAGAGATCTTTGCTTGCACATAGTCCGAGACGAGCAATCACAGCTTCATTGAGGATTTCACTGCTGAGCTTCAGAGAATGTTGCAGTTTTGTTTAATAGTATTGCTTTCAGAACTTTCTGCTTAATGGGGAATAATCACATGGTTGAGACTGGCACTTTTCAGCATTTCCGGTTTCAGAAACTTTTTCATATTTATAGATTTACTTCTAAAGACTCTATCATTGTGCAAAAGCTAATGGAATATATTCTAGCTGGATGAACATTCATTTTCATACTACTCTAAGCAGAGAAAATTCCCTGAATTGCCTACCAATTTTCATTCATCTTGATGAAGAATAATTAGTTTTAGAATTTTTTCCAAAGGAAAACAAAGTTTAGCAGGGTAGTATTCTTGCTCTTGTTTAGCTGTGTGGTAACCAAGGATGTGGCTATGAATATCCTTTTTTCATTTTACATTTATATTTCCTGATATCAGTAACCTCACATTTCCACTAAATTTCCAAGGCAAACATTATGAGAGGTGGAATTTTTTTCAGTAGTACTGCTACTGGGCAACCATGACAACATGACTACCCACCAAGAGTATCATCTGTTTCCAGTGGAAAGCAAAATTGCTCTGGTTACCCCTGTGGAAAATCTTAGCGGCCTTTCCCCGCTGTTCATCTGAAATGCTATCTACCCATTTCCATGGCTGAAAAGTATATTAGCTTGACCCTTGCTATCCCAACTGGTGATTTGTCTACTGCCTCTCCTGCCTTAAGTCTCAAGAGGCTCAGATGCATGTCTTTGTTCCAAGGTATTGTGAGGCAACACTCAAATGGCATTGGAATAAGGGGCAAAATGCCACTTTAACATTAATATAGCTTAGCTGAGATAGCAGCAGTATCTTGTAAGAAAAAAGATGTTCCGATGACATGTCCCATGATATGCTGTAAATGCCCAGAGTCGCTCAATATTGACATGGACAGTGTATAAATTTAATAAATAAATTTCTGTACCACGGTTAGATTCAACTGAGTAAGGCTCCTTCTAAATGCTTTGGCGGAATTGGAGAGGGGAAATGACATTGTGAAGAACACCCTAACGACGCCCGTCTGGTGGTAATGTCGAAAATTGCTGGTGTAGTTCTATGCTTTTTAGACTCTTTCTAGAGGCAATTCCAAGGGCAAATATGAAAACATCTTAGTTTTCTCAGATCCAATTATAAGATCTTTCCTGGTTCAGCCAGAAGGGTGAGAGGCTATAGTAAAGTTGTAGTTATGGTTGTAAGCCGTGGACTACCTGTAATAATTTCAAAGAGACTCACTATCATCGTTATTATTTATTGATTCCTCAATCAACAATACTGAACAAGTCAGACCATGGCTATCAAACATCAAGACATCTGCCAAGCTATCCCACCTCCTTTACATGGATACTCTGAAGTTGTATGGGGGGAAAACACATATAGAATATGTGAAATAGAATCACTGCTCAACTCTGTCCTTATATACAGCCAATATATTGCAATGGAGTTTGGATTGGACAAATGTGCCATCCTTATCATCAACAGGGGAAAAGAATGAAAACTGAAGGAATTAAGATCCCCGTGGAAATAACATCAAGAATTTGAATGAAGAAGATTACTACAAATACCTGGGCATCTTTCAAGCTGACAAAATCAAGCACACTGAAGAAGAAAGCTAGAAGTGAATACATAATGAGAGTGAAAAAGTTCTGAAAATCCAAACTCAGTGGAGGAAAAATACCATCAAGCAATTAACATTAACACACTGCTGGAATAGTGGGCTGGACTCAAGCAGAACTAAAATGCCTGTATAGGAAGACCCTCAGTCAGTACCCCTCGTGGACATCTGCCCGCCGGGTTTCCAGGTATTTCATCAGCCAAGGACCCGGGGTAGGGGCGGTGGGGTAGCGGTCATTATAAGGGAGAGCCTATGTCCGAGGGAGACCACTGTACCTCAGATAGACGGTGTGGAGTCTCTCCTTGTGAAGTGGGGACAAGGGGTACAAGTGGGCCTGTTGATTATATACC
>NW_015386987.1:150906-166468 GCF_001527695.2 Protobothrops mucrosquamatus
AGCCGCCCTGAGTCCCATGAGGAGAAGGGCGGGGTATAAATTAAATTAATAAATAAATAAATAAATAAATAAAAAGCAGCTGTAATTCAAACAACTTACATCCTGCAACAATATCTTTAACACCATCAAACAATAACATCTGCCTATCCCAGCTCCTTGGGAAAGATTCAGTAGGTGGACAAAATGCCAAATCTAGTCTAACATCTAGCTGATGTTTGTAACCAACCATAATAATCAAAACATATATGAATATTCCTTGGCTTTTGATGTAGCACATAAAGAAACCCAAATATATTTCCTCCCATTTTAACAGATAATACCTTATGTATTTGTCTTTCATCCATGTATAAGTAGTAGTTCCAAATTGAGGTGAGACTAAAAGCTAAGCCTATATAGTGCATTGTTTCTGTCTTGTACACATGATGACTGCCAACCTTTCTTCCTCAAATTCATAAGTCACCATTGGTATTTTAACAACTAAAAGGGATGCTTGCCATTACAAGAGTCAATCATTTTAGAATTACTAGATGAAATAAGTTATGACTGTGTCATGGTTTTATAAGCTCTGCCCTCTAAAACAATCAAAACAAAGAACTGCTGATGGAAACTAAATCAGGGGTGGATGAGAAGAGCAATTGCAGGTCCATGAGGCTGCTCCAAACCACCAAAGGTATCTTAGCAACAAATAATGATTTACTCAGGTCATTTCAAATGGTTCTTATTAATGTTTGGAAAATGTTGTTTTACTGCAGCATGTTCTCTTTGTCTAAATAGAACAGGAGGAGCCAGCAACTCCTGAGTTCTAATCCTGGCTCTCACTTCAGATCTTTTGTGGCTTTGGACAAGAAAGAATTGTTCAGCAGTAAAATGCCTGCCTTAGCAGGAGAAATAATCTAGCACTGGTTTTTCCACCCCTCATTTATTTGATTCCAATTATAGAGATGCTCAACCAATACAGTCATTGCCTTTTCATTGTATATATGACACGGAATGAAATGTGGTGTAGAAGAAAATATGGTCAGGGCTAGAAAGCAGCCCATTTTTTAAAAGCAACTGTAATAGAAGTATTAAAATATCTGTCATCCCAAAATTGTCATGGCTGCTGCCTTCCTTCAGTTAGATTGAATTGGGTAACTCAGAGGTCCCCAACCTTTTGGGCACCAGGGACTGGTTCTGTGGAGAAAGGTTTTTCCATGGACCGGAGAGTGCATGGTTTTGTGTGCTGCCTGTATCCCATAGTTTGTATGGACCGGTTGCTGGCATGCCGTGGCCTGGTACTAGTCCACGGACTGGGGGGTTGGGAACCCCTGGGGTAACTGCACTCTCAAGTTGAGTATGACTCCTAATGACTGTATGGATAACTATACTGTATCCTTTTCTTGGCAACAGTGTGGAAGTCCTTTGCTATTTGCTATTCCAACTTCCAGAATACCCTTCTCATTTCTCCAGGTTACTCAATAGCTCTGAATTCTCTTGATCCTAACTTGCATTGCTTCAAAGCCCAGAGAAGAGCAATCAGGCATCTGAACCAGTAAAGGTCATGTTGTAATCTGGGTCTGCGAAAATTAAGAATGGTTCCTATTTTGCCCCAGAATGATTCTAGAAAGCACAGAACTAGTTATGTTTAATGTGACTTTTAAATATACATTTTGAGAGTGCTTCTAAACAGCCAATCACCAGGTAAGAATTAACCCTTATTAAATTCAGTCTATCCTTGTCTGACATGCTGGCTGAAGACAATGGGGGTTGTAGTCCAGCACATATGCATGGTACTAAGTTGGGAAACCTGAACAAATCAAAAAGATGCCTCTTTGGTATCAATTGCAGGCAACTAAGAAATTATAATACAACTATAATGAACCATTTTAAGAGAAGCTTGATTTTCCCGCCTTCTTTCAGAGCAGGCTTCAGATTTCATTTTACTATTCTCAAATTAATTTAAATGTGTTGTGACCTGGATTGATAACCTCCCGTGCTTGGGGATGAATCTGTCCTTTTTGGTAGTTTGGGAGGCTAAAGACAGAGTCCAGTGAGGTCAAGCAGAAGGCAAATGGGACTGATCCTGCCTCCTTTGATGAGCCTTTGAGAACCATTTGATTTACTGCTGAGCATCAGCTGTAACAACTGCTTTGGGAAAAGACGTTAAGAGAATCCAGTACATCTTGTCTAGTTTTGCAGATCACAGACGCAGTTTTTATACACAAGCACACATTCCCAAAGGTTAGATTCTAAATGAAAAGGGTTTTTTTTAAGGCTTCTTTCCATTTGGTTTCAGTTCTGTCAAAGATAAACAGACATTTTCCAACAAAGTGTTGAAACTGAGTTGAACTAGTTTTCTGCAGCCAAAACCTCTCTCCTGAAGTACAGAATTGGCTTTAAGCCCCAGGCACCCCTTGCCCTTTCCTAGCTCCTCTCTCTTAAGGTATAACAGGCAATTATTTAAACCATACAGTAGGTTCAACCTGCTTCCCTTGACAATTACTATGATTGCCCAATGATATCCTTTTTTTTAGTTTGAAATGGGGAAAAGGGGAGAAACACACAACATCCAACATTTTCTAAAGGCATAATCATCGTAACCGAGAAAAACAACTTATTTTTCTTGTTGTTCCTCCTTTGCATTTGTTGCGATGACTGCAAAAAACACGGACTAAATATAGGCTAAATTCAACCACAGGAAGCTAGATTGGGGAAGGCTGTAAAAAGAAAATCCAAAGAAATCTCTTAGATAATAGCTAATTTTAAATGAAATATGAAGCAAAAATATGCTTTGCTTGGTTGGTTTGGTTTACATCATATATGTGAGATAGGTGAGTATAAAATGAACGAACGAACGAACGAACGAATGAATGTTCTTTAAGCCCAGCTATCATCATTTGTGCTTTAGTGTGTGTTATGTGTGAACTCACCTCTTCAGACTTATTCAACAAACCATGATTAAAATAAACATAACTGGTCTTACGGCAATTTGCAGAGAGAGAGAGGGAGGGAGAGGGAGAGAGAGAGAGAGAGAGAGAGAGAGAGAGAGAGAGAGAGAGAGAGAGAGAGAGAGAGAGAGAGAGAGAGAGAGAGAGAGAGAGAGAGATCCCACTCTTGGGTAAAACCACTCTACATTATTAAAACTTCTGCATTATTATTAGTATTTTAAATTTTTGGCTGCTCAATTCCAGTGGACTCTGCAGCATATATTATTACTGAAAAACAATAATGGGAATTTTAAACAGAGCCCAGAATTTCACAAATGGGAAGGTCCATGGAGAGGGACAGAATCTGTCCCAGTTGACTTCTAACTTGATCCCTATTTGTACACATTATAAATAAAGACAGCCGTCCCAGCTTTCCCAGGAATAAATCAGTGACATCAGGAATTTGACCATTGGATTGTGCTTGCAAAGTTCTAATCATTCTCTCTATTTCTGTAGTTAAGATATAAATGCTGTCATTGATTTTGTAGTCAAAACAACACCAAAGGTGGGAGGTAGAACACAGTTGTAGAAACCCCAAGTTATCCAATAGCCAAAACTCTTTAGAAGAAAAATCCTAGGGAAATGGAAATTTCAACATGCCATATAATTCAAACTGAACATGCTCAGTAGTCACTGAAAGCAGAAAAATGGGTGGGAGGAGTGATAGAGTGAAGTATTGTGGAGGAGAACATGAGTCATCAAGATTAATACCATCAGGCTAGAAAGTGGTCATATATTTCTAAACAAAATATGCCTAGTGCTCTGCTGGCTCTCAGAAGCTGAACATGAAGAGGTCTAATGTAGATAACTGAGTAGTATATTAACAACCTTTTCATTTTATATAGCTCTGAAAGAGTTGTGGTTGGAAAGCATCACCATGCATGCAGACATCTGCGATACTCGTTATTGAAAAATTGGCCATTAATCAGATTTGCCATATGGCATCAATAAGGCAAAACTTCCATATGCTCTAAAATATCTATGTGTCAGTTGCTCCTGATTAAAATAACACTGTTATTCTTTGGCATAATTTCTTTCCAATTAGCTACCTTTAAAAAGCTGACCACATCTTCACTATTTGGCAGGCAACCTCTGCAGGCTATAAGGGAAGTTACAAAGTTTTTGCTAAAATATTAATTTTCCTAGAATCTCTAATTTTCACTTTTTGCATGTTCATGCTGTGCCCTTTACTCATTCTGTTCATTACCTAGTTCTTTTGACAGCCAATAAGCACCACACTGGTACATAGGCAACCAGCAATGATACACAATAGTTTATCTGTTATGAACAACTTTTTGGAAATAAGTTATGTTCCCATTCAGAAGTGCACCTTAAGTCTTACATTGTAACGAAGCAGAGTAATTATTTTTAAAAAATAAAAAAGTATAAAGTGAGAGTAAAACTGCCAACTGTGATGGAAAACATATGATTCAGTAAATCAATATAGTTAACCCGATTTTCTTTTACTCGTGAGTTTTGATAGTCATACCAATAGTCCAATTAACAGTGAATGACTGAAAGCAGTGTCTTTTTTTTCTTTCCCACAATGGCCCCCCAATTAGAATTATGAGAAATTAAACATTTCAGAAAGTCAAAAGTATTGATTATAAGGCCCTAGATAGGTGCAAACAGTAAATTCTGCAGGCATTTGGGAGTTCAGCATCAGATAATTAGGTTGATCTGTCTTCAAGGCCATAAAATAGGAAATTATATATGGAGCCAATTATTCATCTTTTTTTTCTTGTAGGCCAGATATCAGGATGCACAGAGAAAACATTTGTCAGTCTAACAGAGTTAAGACTATAAAAAAGGAACTCTAAGAATCTCATAAGGCTCTGCTCTACTGTAGAATAGGCATTCACTGATTTAAAACATGCTTGCTTTGTGAATGGGGAATCTGTATTTCAATTTTTCTCAGTGTAGTGACTGTCTCAGATGTATTAGACCAGATATTTTATAATTACTGATTGGTTGTTTTGACCAGATGCTTCAGAAATGGCCCCAAAAATGCTTAAGATACCTCCTTGTTCACTACAGTATTTTCACCAACCAAACTAATTTTTTGCCATTTCTCAGTGAGGAAGAAACTAAAGAAAAAATGTTCCTATCTAAATTCCTGCCATGATAATTGACATATTAATTGTGAGGAGTGGGAGTATTGCTGCGTCAAGCAGACTCTCAAGCAGATTCTTAGCCAAATATGAAGAGTTGTTGTAGGGCATGTAGTACCTTGCCAGAAGCAAAAACAACAACAGTTAACAAGTTAAAAAAATCTCACCATGACTAAGTGGGTCATGACCACTCAGAAAATTTTCTTCAAGGATGAAAATTTTGCTGTCAACACATTATCTGGAACATCTGGTCCACTCAGTGCTATATCACACTGTTATTTTACAAACATCCAGCTACTATGGTATTTGGGGGTTTCTATAAAGCTGAGACATGAGAAATTGTGGAGGGGCACTGAGAGGGAAAAATGTCTCACAGACACTTACTGGGTGGGAGTTGGGATCAAAATGAACTTCCTTGAGATGGTAGAATTTAATTTGCCATTCTGTTGTGTGGGAAATGTTTAGCCTTCTAGACACTCTTGGTCTGTGATTCTTTTGCTGCCAGCTAGCCAACCCTTAGTAATTGGAGTTAATAGTTCATCTCTAGTGTAGAGTGGAGATGCACAATTTGAGGAGATGTTAGAAGTGAGAGCAACACTGAGCATTTTAGTGATATGTCAGTGGCTACATTCCCCCTAAGAGTTGAGAGCAGGAGAAAAACTAAATCAGATTTAATATCATAACATGTTAATATCATGAAGATTAAATCAATGTCATTAAAAGTAGTCAATATATTTATTCCCAAGTTATTAACCATATCCTGTTCTGTAAGTATACCTCTTTTTAAGGATCCACCTAAAGGTTTAATGTTCCTTCTACCCTCCACAAAACTGCTCTCATTCCATGTCCTCTATGCATACATAAACTTCATTTGATTAGAGTTTTTCAATAGACTTTCTCATCCAAAATGTTCTCTGTATTTTTTCAAGCCTGGCAGGGCAATATCTATGCTTTGAGGCAGAACTTTAATTAAACTGAAAAGAGGAGTACAAAGTACAATTTAACATTAAATAGTTAGAACAATTAATCAGTGGAACTACTTGCCTCCAGAAATTATGGATGTTCCAACACTTGAAGTTTTTAATAAGAGATCGGACAACCATTTGTTTGAAATGATATAGGATTTCCTGCCTGAGCAGGGGATTGGACTAGAAGACCTCCAAGGTCCCTTCCAACTTTATTATTCTGTTATTCTGCTAAAGGTATCAGGAGAACATAAAACAATGCATACAACTAACTACAGAGAAACTTCCTTTTTGCTCATGAGAAATGCTCTGTGAGCAACATCTGGAATATATGTAGCCCTCATTAAATTGTCTTATATTAAACAAGATTTTGTGCGTTTGCACAGAACTCAAGAAAGCATGAACATGGTTACATCATACATATCAGCTGGTTCATGTAATTCACAAATTAATTCAATATACTTCTGTTGACATAATTATTGGTGTCTTTCTTTTCGCTGTTGATGGTGCTATCACTTATTTAGTATACCCATCTAAATGATGAATAAATCTGAGAGCTTGAGAAAGCTGCAAGCTGTAGCACAAAATCTTAGGGAAAGAAAAATAAAATAAAATGTGGGTCATAACATGTCCAATGAGTAGGGAGTGCCCTTAATGGCTTGAAAATACTGGGTATCTTATGAGGAGAATATAGATAAAACAGGTGGAAGGAATGTATGGTGAAACTGGGAAGAGTATTTTAATTACGATATTTTGTTGAAGTTTTCACTTATTTAAGAAAATTATATATTAATGGTGAGGAAAGAGAGAGCACAGCATCTCAGCTCATGTGACCTTCAATTTCATTTCTGGAACTACAGAAAGGGCAAGCTACCATACTCATAAAATTTAGGTGGTATGAGAATAGTAAACGCTGACTCATATACCCTTGCTGTGTAACATTATATTCTAGAATGTATGTTGCAAATTGTACTTCTAAGAACTATGCAATACATTACTATGTGCAGGGGAAAAAAAGATAAATTGGGGTGGGGTAGGGATAAGTTCCTGGTTCTAGCCAAGAATTTCTGAAAAAGAAAAGGTTGACAGTTGAAGCCAGTTATTTGTGGCAGAAGATATTGGAGCTCAGCAAGCAATATGCCATATGTTCAGAGGGAATGTGGAAACCAGAATTGTTTGGGAAGTAAGCATAAAGCTGTGCTGTGAATTTGAGGTAAAGCCTCAAGAAGGCAACAAGCCTAATTCTGAGAAAATTCAGCCAGGAAAAATGTCAGCATAACTTCTTAAAACAACCTAGAAACTACACCTAGCAGAAACATCTAGAGTCAAATTAAGAGCAATCTGCATTATTTGGGCTTGACTAGGTAAAGGTTAGGGAAATTCTGTCTTGGGAATAAGCTACTGAGAACTTATTAGTAGAAATGATTCTTCAAAACATTAGGAACAAGGACTGAGTATTATTGATCCATATATTTATGGAGATTCTCAATCATCCAGGTCATGGTTGCCCCAAAGATGCTTTTCCAAGAGGCAACTGGACTTTGTTTTTCCTTGAAGATATTATGCTTCTCATTCAAGAAGCTTCTTCAATTCTCTTGAAGTAATGAACTGAAGAAGCTTCTTGGATAAGAAGTGAAATGTTTTCAAGGAAAAACCAAGAAAGTCCAGTTGCCTTTTTCACAGATGTGTTGTTCTCCAACACTGAGGTCCATTGGGAAATTTAATTAAAAACTTGCCAGGGATTCTACAGACCCCATTCTCAAAGTTTAACATATTTATAGTGCAATACTAGAAATAAGACTACCACAAGCCAGGATAGGCTTTTCACTTACATCACAGAGATTCTGGCTGAACAGATCAGTTAAAAATGTTCCCAAATATGTTTTCAAATACTTTTTAAAAACTTCTCTGAATATAGACAGTACATAAGTAGTAAAATCAAAGAAAATGTGTAGTGAAGTACTCTTTCTGATGCACAAACTTATTCCAACACTCTGGTCCAAGGGCCGATGGTCAAAAAGTCAAGATGGAGGCCATGATGGTCCAGCTGAAGCTCTGCCTGTTTTTTTATTCACTTCATGCATAAAAATGAATGGCACTTCCATGACACCATTGCAGCTGCCATATTGATTTTACTGAGTACTGAGTAAAAATGGATGGCACTTCCATGACACCATTGCAGCCGCCATATTAATGCCCCTGAGTAGAACACAATATAATCACTAGAAGACTTTGAGGCCCTTTCGTATTATCTTCTCAGCATGATCGCTGCTACATCATGGCTTCTTCCCATGGAGGTAATATTGGAATCCTTTGAATGGTAAAGGATGAAGGTTTTGTTTCCAGGAAAGCAATGCTGACTTGGCCAGAAGCTGCAGGTGCGAACATTCACATTTTCTGTTACATCTTCCTATGATCTCTTAACACTGGAGCCACCTAAAAAACTCCTAATGCACCAATTAAAATGGCTCCTTTTATCAGCTAGCAGAATTTTTTTCCCCCCTTCATATCAACCTTGAGTTACCTTGGCACAAGTTTTCACTGTTTTCCTCCAGGACAGAACAGGCAAGCACTCCCCTTATCAGAATTTTGCTTCCTGTAATTGGATTCTCTAAAAGCAGCTTGCTTAGGGCAGAAACTTGAGGTTTGCAGAAGTACTTTTCAGGAAAGCAAAAGTCTAAGCAAAAATATTCTTCTCAAAACATGTAGTGAGGTTTAACAGCCACAGAACATGGAGTGTTGATTGGAAAAGAAAAACAAAACAGTAAAATGATTGTTTGGAAGCAATGGCTGACTGGATCTCCAGACTGGAGCACTTTTCTCAGGAGGGAAAAGAACACACTACTTAACTTCACTGCAGATCCCTGAATAATGTGAACAGACTGTAACAACATAAATGATATTGTCCACCAGAGGGCTCACCATTTCCCCCCCTTTAATTGACTTCATTTCTCCAACCATAGTCCAAACATATAATAACACATGCAAGCAAGAAGACATTCAAAAAACAATAGAAAGCAGCCATGCACAAACCTATTAAAAAGCAGTATATGAAAAAGTCAATTCCTATTTTTTTTAAAGTTATAGGAACAGGACTTTTATTTCAAAGACATATTTATAAGTGTTAAAAGCAAACACCATAAAGTCTTATGGAGTAAGCTGCTGCAACTTCTTTCTGAATAATTTGGTTGCAATTGTTTATTCAGGTGTCATGTCCTACTGAGAAACAACCCAAGAACACTGGACACTGAACATAAGAACATTTGGAGTGTCCTACTGGATCTGAATGAAGTTCCACCTAATCCCATATCCAGTTTCTCACACTACTCATCCCAGATAACCCATATGCAGAACATAATTCCAACAGCTTTCCTTCTTTTTCTTCAGCACCTTATATGCAGGAATAGATATTAAATAGATATTGCAGTTATCAATGCATACATCAAGGCAATGGGGATAAATGTTCTTCATATTTTATTGCAAGCATACCTACTTCCTGAACTGTAGATGATCTAAGCTGCACCTATTCTTCAATATTCAAGCTTTTCTAAATATTGCAATACTCTTTTTGCAGATAAAAAGCATATATAGGGGAAAAACACATGCACAAATATTAAAATTAGCGAAAGTAATGGCTGGAATATTGCATGTCAGAACAACTGCAGGCAACCATGTACATGTTAGGAAAATATGTACAGCATGCATATATGAAAATTACATGAAAATGTGTATACATTTTTGCATATATATTTTTTAAAAACCGCAACTGATAAGAGTTCTCAGGTTCATACATCTCTATATTGCATGTTTCCCACATGTATGTTCAAGGTTGCAATGTGAGATACTGGATATCTTTTAAGAATAACCTGAATTCAGTGGAATTTACAAGAGTATAAGTGTAGGGTTGTACTATAAACCATTTTAAAGCCCACTAAATTATTAAATTTATTTATGGCAATAAATTCTTCATATTTATTAGGAAAGGAGAAAATAACCCAATAGAAGGTAGAAACTCAAGTTTTTGCAATAATTTCTTCTACTGAGGGTTCACGCAACAGGACAAGAGTTGCAAGTTGCTAAGCAACTTTTGGCTAGCTTCTCAGCCTAATTTGCCTGAAGAGATTTTTATGAGGATTAAAAAAATGTCTGTGTGGAGGGAGATTTTGCTGGTACTGTTCAGCAGAAACTTCAGTAGTAGCTTCTTTGATTTATAGCTCCATTGCTTATATTTGTTTCCGTCACCGGTCTATTTGCGATATGTCACTCAACAGAAGAACAGAAGAAAAATTGGGAGATGGTGAAAAGAAGCCACACTCATCTGGTAACAAATTAAAAAAAACAAAAAAACACCAGGAAACTCTCAAGATTCCAACGAAAGTCTTTAGATCTATAACATGGTTCAATATTAATGTTGAAAAAGAAGACAGCATTTTATAACTTATCAATATCATAATGAAGAGTTTTGTCAAGGCCCTCCGCATATCTTTGGCCTGGGAGTTCAGCATAAGGAGAAAGCGCCTATTCTGGAAGGCTAAGGTGATTTTTCCTTCCACCAGAAGACATGTAAGGAATGTAAATATTCTGTACTCAGCTTTACTCAATTGGTTTTGATTCCACATCTTGACCAATATTGCAGAAATTTTGTGATACAACTAATGTTTTGCATACAGAAAGTCCCACTCCAGATAGAAGTAGGAAAGATTCCTAACTCCTCCACAGCAACTACCAAATTGGCCTTAATTTGCCCCGCTGAATCATTTTCTCTCTCTCTCTGTCTCCCGTCTGACAGCAGTTTCTAGGAAATATGCAGACATTCAAACATGTGTAAATAAATTTCTTATCAGGTCATTGTAAGATAAAAAGTGAGAAAACTTGCCAAATTTTAATGTTGTTACTGTGAAAATATGTAAACCATTCTTCCACAAAGTTAAAACATTTGCAGTTCTAAACCATTGCCCAATCTTTCCTTTTGGCCAGAGTATATCCTGAGAAAATTCTTCTACTTAAAGGTTTGCATGGAAAGGATCATTCACCTGCCACCTGCCACTTCAACAGCATGGTGATGAAGGTGAATACGAAGACTGATGTTATCCTGCTGCAAGAAGATGATCTTAACCAACACCAACACCTGGTTTAAATTCATAAATATGAACATCACCTTCTCCTTGACCTTTTCCAAATGTTTGGAGATTACGTTTGCCCAATGCAGTTGGATCAAACAATCCCTATCTCTTTCCAAGTGGCTGGTATCACCCCCTGTAGGAATCTCTTCCAACTTTACCCTCCCTAAGCAGAAACAGGTTATTCTGAACAGTATAGTTGGACAATAACTTGCAGAGACAATGAGAACTGAGAAGCATACATGCTTTGCCGTTCTTAACATCTTTCTGAACATGGGCTTATCATTATTTCAATAATATTCCACTTGCTCTTTTCCACCAATATCATTCAACCACTTCAAAACCTAGAGGGCCCAATACATTTGCAACCCTGTTTCATATAACTTCATATAAAGCAGCAGCCTAAGACCAAGGCATTCAGCAATCTAACCACATGGACCCAAAAAACTACATGTGAGGTCCTGACACAAATTGAAGGTTCTGCTTTCCCTGGAGCAGCATACACAACTTCTTTTATTCTTCCCATTGTCTGTCAAAATGGACATCTATTCCTCAACATCACCTCTCTTTCTCTCTCTCTCCCTCTCTCTCTCTCTCTCTCTCTCTCTCTCTCTCTCTCTCTCTCTCTCTCTCTCTCTCTCTCTCTCTCTCTCACACACACACACACACACACACACACACACACACACACACAGAGAGAGAGAGAGAGAGAGAGAGAGAGAGAGAAAGAGAGAGAGAGAGAGAGAGAGAGAGAGAGAGAGAGAGAGAGAGAGAGAGAGAGAGCATGATATCCTCAAAGACCAACCTATCAAGTCACCTAATCCTCCACACCATATAACCAATGAGCACTGCTTTGGAACATGGCTCTCCCTGCCCTTACTGTCATAGTCATAGACCTCAGAACTACATACAGTGCTAAGCTATGCTTCCCCCTGACTCCTTGTCAATATCCTCAATATGGGCTTCTTCTCTCCTCAAGCCCTGATCCATCGGGGCCCTGTTCTTTCTCTTCAGAAAAAGCTGTTTTCTCCCCTTCTCAACCTGGGAAACTTCCTCCACCCTAAGTCCCATCATTTCTAAGCTGAGTCTCCAACACCATCATAATCAAAAGCCACAGTGATAGCAATCTCACCTAATAACAAATTCCTGTTCTGCTAGCCCTAGTGTAACTACATCCTTCTCACATATCTTCTCCCAAATTCAAACACTCTATGTGTCTTGTAGCTCTAACCTCTTTAGGTCTCCCTGGAACTTCATGCTGATTCTGCAACATAATTTCTTCAACCCTACTTCAACTCCAGCACTGATGTTCATTAACCTTCGTGTCTGTTCCCCTTATAACAGTGTTTCTCAACCTCGACAATTTTAAGGCATGTGGACTTCAACTGGGAGTTGAAGTCCACATGCCTTAAATTGTCAAGGTTGAGAAACACTGCCTTATAAGGTTTCACCCATCATCCACCTTCAGTGACCATAGTCTCAGACCACAGCTGTCCCCCATACCACATCTAGCACTTTTCATAACAAATTATGATCATATGTGGGAAAGGGTTTGGGAGACTGGGCAAAGAGATATTACTAAAGGAATGGTCAGATAAGAGACAACATAATCCATTGCTAGACGGGGCACAGAACAGACACTTCCTAGCTTCTCAGGCTAGGAATGAGGGAAACTTGTACTTTCATACTTGCAAAATTTTGCAGCTTTACAGTAAAGTAGAATTAGCTCATCTGGTTGTGATTCATATCTGGTTTACCCTGCAAGGCCAACACAAACCATATGAAAATAACTAAAATTGGGTTGTGAAATGTATTAGAAAAAGTTAAAGGTTCAGAGACAGTGCCCCGGCCTCTGCTTCCCCCACAGGGTTTGGGATAGAGAAAAAAAAAACAGTAATGGAATCTGTACATATTTTCAGACAGAAAATTGGAAGTACAAATACAAATGAATATATAGGCAACAATTGATTTTAATATTTAGTGCTAAACCTCTTTCACAATCAAAACATGTTTGTTCATGCCCATATTCCAGAGCAAAAGGGTTCATATACTTTACTATTTAGTTAGCTGGTTTAACTAAGGTTTCACAAAAGTGGATTCCTGACTAATGGCTGATCAATGTGTCATCTTGATCACAGCTTTGCCAATTGCTAAAGCAATTGGGAAAGAAATTACATAGAGGCTTCCTTCCACTTGGCTAAAGCATGCTATGGATCCCTTGACCTTGCTCCAACCTGGGCAGAAGTGTCTGCAGGGGGTAGTCATATGCTATAACTATACCGCTGAATCCCAGCCCAGTTTCATGTGTGCTGCATGTAAAATGGAGAAGCCTTCAATTCTGCAGTGTAATCGTCATCTTGGTTTTATGATTCACCCCTGAGGGCGTCCCTGCTTCTAAATTTTTTGTACCACTATCCTTTAGGATTAATGATAGCAGAGAGATGCTATGCTTGCAGAAAGGCCATACATGTCTTATGAATCACTTTGTTAAAGTGAATCCAACCTTATTATTCAGTATAAGGGTCTATGATTTATCAAAACAGTGTTCAGCTTGAAGGCAATAGAGGGTTTCACACAACTACTTAACTTTTGATTTGAATTGTTGGTGGAGCGAATTGTTCCCCACTTAAGAAATAGTGGGGGTTTCCCCATTTGTTGGAGCACTGCACATAGATTTGTTATGTATACTACACATTTCTGGAAAAAAGTAAAATATATGTCTTAGTGTTTAACCATTTCCCCTTTTTGTCACACTAAAGATTTAAATTTGCAACTTATAAAGCTGTAATAGATATCATATCTCAAGATGCATCAAAATGAAGTTTAGGTAAGAGCGTTTCAAAGTTGGACACCTATCACCTGCTGCCTGAATCTTTAAAACAGAAATGCTGAAACTTGGGGTTTTCTGCATACCAGGTGTGTATTCTACCCCTAATATAAAAGATTGTGCAATTATCAATGATTAGCTGATTAAGAATACAATAATGTGGCAACTGAAGCTTTCCGTAGCAAGAATTAAAACAATATTACTTATTACAGTAGTCATTGACTTACAACCACAATTGAGCCCAAAATTTATGTTGCTAAGTGAGAAATTTGTTAAATGAGTTTTGCCCCATTTTACAACTTTATTTGCCATGTTTGTTAAATGAATCTGATTTCTCCATTGACTTTGCTTATCAGAACATCACAAAAGGGGATTACATGACCCTTGGACACTGCAACTGTCATAAATAAAGATGTAAAAAAGATGTTGAGACTCTAGAAAGAGTACAGAGAAGAGCAACAAAAATGATTAGGGGACTGGAGGCTAAAACATATAAGGAAGGGTTGCTAGAATTGGGTATGTCTAGTTTAATGAAGAGAAGGACGAGGGGAGACATGATAGCAGTGTTCCAATATCTCAGGGGTTGCCACAAGAGCAAGTCAAGCTATTTTCCAAAGCGCCTGAAGGCAGGACAAGAAGCAATTGATGGAAACTAATCAAAGGGAGAAGCAACCTAGAACTAAGGAGAAATTTCTTGACAGTTAGAACAATTAATCAGTATTTGAATGTAAATCACGTGACCATGGTGATGCTGCAACAGTCATAAGTGTGCAAAATGGTCAACACTCACTTTTTTCAGTGCTGTTGAAACTTCAAATGGTCAGAAAACAAACTGTACTTCAGTACTAATTAAATAAGCTAAATATCAGATTGCTATTCAAGGAAGTGAATATAATCTATTTTTGGTTCACTGTGTTGCATGAACCCATTCATTATGGCTAATTGTTACCTGCAAAGGATATTATGCTTTATTCAACTAACCTTGAGTTTAAAACCATGCTTTTGTGTTGTTTCTATATTTAGGAATTAGACATCGGTAATATCACCCATTTTTTTTCTAAGGTGTGTGTGTGTGTGTGTGTGTGTGTGTGTGTGTGTGTGAAGGTTCATTCTCCAAGCTTGTGACATTTCATTACCAGGCTAGGTAACATCTTGAGCAGAGTTTAGGGGATGTCAGTGTCGGTCTTCTTCTGTTTATAAAGGCTTCAGATGTGGGTGCATTGAGTGAGTGTTATACACACACACACACACACACACACACACACACACATCCCTATATAAAACCCTATATTATTATATTTATTTATTTACTTACTTATTTACTTACTTATTTATATATATATATATATTTGTTTTCTGAGGTTTTCGCGGGTGTTTGTATGTAGGTCTTTGGTCATTCGGGTTCTCTCCCGCGTAAAATTGGAAGTGTCCTGGCGACGTTTCGACGAAGTCACATTCGTCATCTTCAGGCTGGTGTCTTCAGCTTCCTGCTTCTGGGAGTAGTGTGTGTGATCGCAGTTAAAAGGAGGAAACAGCTGCGATCACACACACTACTCCCAGAAGCAGGAAGCTG
>NW_015386987.1:169511-256256 GCF_001527695.2 Protobothrops mucrosquamatus
TGGAAGATCAAAAAGAAAAAAGGGGGGGGGAAGGGATTCTCCGTCTCGGTCGTGCCAAGTTCTCCATTGGCTGGAACGGGGCCAAAGCCCGGATCCTCCAGGCCTCCGACCAGAGACGAGGCCGGGCCGCGTCTCCTGTGTCCTCCGGTCGTCCCCAAAGCCTCCAATGGCCGAAGACAGGTCACCATCTAGGTCTTCTCCCAAAGATGTCTCTACAATATATGTCTCTATATGTCTCTATATATAATACTTTGCGAAAGTATTATATATAGCATTAACTGCCTTTTTCTTTGGGGGAGATCAATCGTCTCTGTAAAGGATTGACTTTTCCCTGCTTTCTCTCCATCCTAAAAAAAAAAAAAAAAAGATTTTATGAAGGATTCACTCTTCCATGTGCTCTCGTGTCACTCCTAAAAGGAAATCCTGCCCTTAAGAAATCTTTAGTGGATTTTTTTTGGGGTGCCTTTCTCAGAACTTTGGAGAAAGGACCTACTGCTCCGTTTCTCTGCCAACAAATTTAGTGGACAGATTTTTGGCTCCCACTAAGGCTCCAGCCTTAAGCCTTTTCTTTCAGAGGAAAACAGCCCTGTGATCCATGATCAGTGAGTGGTAGAACTGTCTTCCCCCAGCTTGGAGTGGTGGAGCGAAATCTAATTGATTCATACTTGAGCAACGAAGGGAGCCAAGAACCAGGGTGAGTTGTCATAATCTTTGTAGAGTGTTTCGAAACTCCGGGCTTCATCTCTCTAATTGTGCGCTAGAGCTGTGGAGCTGTCTTAAGACTTGCAATTTATCTGCCTGGTGAGGCAAAACACTTTCTTATTAAAAACATATCTATCATGGTTAATGACTTGATTTCCCCCCCCCCTCTCTCTCTCCCTCCCCCCAACCCCCCAAACACACTTTTTTTTAATACCATACAATGACAGGTGTAAAACAAAGCAGAGTGGCGTATGGGCGCGCAATATGCTTGCCGATTCGAGGCGCTTTGAACATCAGCATTCCTGCACCGTGCCAAGTAAAAAGACACCCAAGCCAAAGGGGGGGGGATGGAGGATGGAGGATGGAGGGAGGGGGGTTGAGGTGGAAAGCAGGCACTGCAGAGATTACACGCTTCTGTTAGAGAGAAAATAGTACCATTTGCAATTTCGGTTAAAAGCATGTTGAAGTGCATATGGAAAATACCATTAGGAGGAACTCCAGAGCACCGAGTAAAATGGGCCATTAGGCTTTCATTTGTTAGTGACTGCTCCCCATCTGACAGTGCCGAATGCTCGGGTTTTTAGCAGCTTATGTNTGGAACCGGGCCCAGGCTAGAGGGGAGCCGAACGGGTCAGGGCGGGCCTAAAACGGGCCGGGTGGGCTAGAACGGGACCGAGCGGGGGTTCGCCCACCCGCTCATCACCGCAAGCCCCCCCGAGGCACCCCCAAAACACCCCATATCCACTTGCCGGGTCGAAATCCTTACGGAGCGTTCCGCTGACGATCCGCCATCTAATTTAGCAGCGTAAGTTTGCTCATCACACGAAGGACACTTTTGCTTTGATCCCCAAACCTCAAAAACAGGCAGACAGATACCAGTGTGCAAGGATCTTTATCAGCTGTGTCTTCCAAATGTTAGTGGTCTTGACCAATCAGCATTCCTTGCAGCTAATAAATGGGGAAACATAAATCTCCATCCCAAGCCGGAGACCCAACTTTCAATTATCCTCTCCTCCTTTTACTATGAAAGAAATCCCCAACAGCTTGCAAAGAAAAACAGAACACATGTATTGCTTTCAAAGAATGCATGCTTTGATTCTTGCACGTGATAATTATCATTATCCTAAAGTGTATGTAATTTAAACAGATTATATCTATTACTTTGGATCTTTATATTTTCAACTTGATTTAATTGATCAATAACATCATATCCTCATATTTCTGGCCACTGTGTGCTATTTATAAATCAGAACTAACTGAGAAGAGAATAAAGATGTAAACAATGTACATCCACTAACTGATGAGATGTGACATATCAACAATTTTGATCATTTACCTCCAAGGATGCTTGTCATTTCAGGTACTTTTTCCAAGATATTTGAGGCCAGCTTGGCCTATAGATAAGGGCAGATGATAAAATGTGTTGCCTTGCTACGTACAGCTCCACTGCCCAATTTTTTTTCTGATAGGAATTTGAGAAGACTTACTGTTTGAGATCTTATGTGAAGTCAAACTACCCATCTAACAAGCTACTATCTTCTCATGATTGCAAGTAGGATCACCCACCCACACCCTGGTTTCTGTCTTAGAAAAGACTTTCTAGACTTGGGGTTACTGTTATGGAATAACTTGGTATCTTCAAACCACAGTCCCTTCCTGAAGATCTCTCCTAATAATTTAATGCAGAATTGTACAGCTCCTCCATCCTCAACTACCAAATTCAGTGGCATAGTTTCCTGCTGTTATGAGTGAAATACATACTAAAACATGAATGTTAAAGTATAACATTTATAGCATAATGAGGCATAACACTCCTGAAAAACAAGCAAAAATCCTTCATCCAGAAAAAAATCACATATGAAGGCAAATATATGTGTCCAAGGATAATGTTGCAAGATCCAATCTGGGTCAATCACCATGACCAGAAGTTTAGCCTTCCAAGCTTTCGGACTCCTGCTGTAGCCCATCCTTGGGGAATTTCCCCAAGGATGGGAGAGAAGTTCCCTGAGGATGGGCTCCAGCATGAATCCAAGAGCTCAGAAGACTAAAACACTAGTCCCAGTGACTGACCCAGATTAGATCTTGAAAAAAATCAGACCATCTTGAGTGCACCCATCTTGCATGATCACTCAGTTCATTGCTTTCTTTGCCCATTCACACCCTCAAGCTTGCTTTAACAAAACAAAACAAAACAAAACAAAAAGCAAAGTGTCATGGAACATCAATGAATAAGTGGGGTAGAAAGAAAAAACCAAATGTTTCTCTTTTGTCAAGATGCATTCATTTCAGAGGGTTTTATAAAAAGCATGAGGATGTGCACTGTATATGGATTAGCCATTCTTGTAGGAATCAGATGGCAAAAGGTGATTTTAGCATTGATATTGGGAAGAGCTGGTTCTCACAATGGCCAACGTGCAGAAATACTCAGCAGTTTTACTTGGAAAATATGGTGCAAAGGTATCTGAATTAATCTCTGGGTATCTATTGCAGCCAGCTGAAACATGTCCATTTACATGTTTCATTTCTTATTGCAGCTTCAGCTTCTCCGAGTTCTTAAACTATATTTTCTTGTCTTCCATTCAGAAGCGTGCATTCTTTTAAAGAAGGAGGGGGATTGGGTGGAAAAAAACCAACGACACTTCAGTGCTCCAGTTTCAAAATGCAAAGGTATGATGTTATTTGTCATTGTGCCCAAAAATCCTTACTCAGTAACTTTGCCAGAAGAGGGAGAGAGAGAGAGGAGAGAGAGAAAGGAGAGAAGAGAGAGAGAGAAAGCAAATGTTCCTCCAGCTGTTTCCTGTCTACAGTGTCTGTAATGTAGATAAATGTGAGGATTTTCTCTAAATCTTCTTCTGTTTGCTAAATCTCACTCTCAAATCAGAGCAGATCAAGCCTGCGCAATGGAATAAAACTGCTCAATATTGATATGTGAACATCTCCTGGATTTCTTTTTTTTTTCTTTTTATTCCCCCCTCATTATTCCTCTGCTAACCAATTCATTTCCAGAGTTTGCACTTAAGAAGCAATGGGGAAAACCAACAATCTTTCAACTCTATTATTTAAGTGCTGCTTTTGTGATTTCTTGAAGGTAAATCTTTCTTCCTATTTGATTTCTTTTTAAATATATATATTTATAATTTTGGTGTATGTGTAATCAGATTTTGGCTTGAAGAAATGCTAGACACTTTCAGTGGCATTATTTCTGCACTGGGATTTTATTTCTAAACTGCTGAATAATTTTAGCACAGTTGAGAAATAACTGCATGGAATGACTGCTCTGAACACAGCTTAGAAACTGTGAAGGTGAAGGTACTTAAGAATTCAACTTGGATTAGAAAAACTTTCTGAAAAAAATTCTTGCTCTGTCATATTTAAAATTCCCACTTACATCATTTGCTGTGGTTAATAACTGCTGAGTTGGATATAAGCAGTTTTGAATTGCACTGCAGGTGCAAATGTTGACATTGTGATACCCATTAGACATCAGTAGCTGATTCAGTTTTCTGGGATCATTATATACCCAGAAGTACAGAAGTAACCCAGAGATTACAGTATAGTCTTTATAGCAGCTGCTTATTGGCATCAGTCTACATTTAGACTTTTTTTAATGGTTTCCTGTGAAAGTGAAGTTTGTTTTTCCTTTTCTGAAAGAAGAACCATGCACAACTTTCTGCTCTTGCAGATTTATACTAAGTTTAAGCAATTATGCAGTAAGAAAAGTGAACAAGATTTATACTAAGTTTAAGCAATTGTGCAGTAAGAAAAGTGAACAAACTATTTGTATGCAGTTTTATTTTACTTTCTGAAAAGCAGTTTTTGTTAAACAAAGTTTGATAGGATTTTTAAAAGTATTCTATATTCTCTGCTTCTTGGAAACATAACTCTTTTTAGATAGATTTGACTTCAGTAGATCCACTGACCTCTGTTTTTGTCAGCTGGCCTCAAGTTTCCATTCTCAGCAAAATTATATCCTTCAAGAATAAAGTTTTGTTTTTCCATTTTGTAGGCAGAGTTGTGTGCAGCTGACAGTCTCCAAAGCTGTAGGTACCAATTTAGGTTTTTTTTTTAGTTTTTTTAAAACTACCTTGCCTGAGTATGTTTTATCCATTTTACTTTACTAGAAAGAAAAATTTTTATAACATGTTTAGAGTAAGAATAAACAGTGTCAAGCAAGTATTGCTGAAATCAATAGCTATAGGAGGGTCATGGTTATAACTGCAGAACTATGGACAGCATCCAATGTTCAGTTTATTGGAAAGAGGAAGTTATTTTTTTTTATTATAAGCTTCCCAACATAATATAGATACCACATCACAATTAATTAGCAGAGTGTAGTAAACCTGAATTTATAAAAGAAGGCAGTACATTTGTATCTCTCTTTTCTGAGATTTTAAGGAAAGGTGATTCTAATAGATTCTATATATCACTTTCTCTACCTACTGAGTGCCAGGACCTGGATAGCTCCTAAGTTCATGTACTGCATATAGTCTTTTAAAGTACAAAGGTCATGAGTTCATGGTGAGGATTTGAACCTCACAGAATAACATCTGACCTATAATGAGTCCCAAATAGAACATAACCTCTCACTTTGTCCTTGTGGTCAGTGTACCTACAGTAAGTTTGATTTCTCATTCAGTTGCTTCCTTGGTATCAAGTTGGTTGCATACATTGCCTTATTTACCTAATGATGGTGTCTGACAACTTACATATGCATTTCCTTAGCAAAGATTGATACTTCTGTCTACAGTATTCTTATTCCAGCTGCCGTGTCTCTGAAAAGCGCTTTCAATAAACCCTAAGCGTTGTTATTTTAGATAGTCACCAAACCGGCGCGCACCCAAATTTTGCTCAAGCGTTTTTATATGCGCTGCTTGATTTGAAGCTTGCTGAATGGGAGGAGTTGGGGAAGGGCAAAGGAAGGTGTTAAAGCCAAGGAGCAATCCATCTGCTGGCTACTTTAAGAGCCACTGTTTTGGACTGCTACAGACTGCATCTCCAGATGCAGAAGATACTGGATTTTCTCTGAAGGAGAAGATCTGTTGAAATTGCAGCTGTGAAACATAATTGGTCATTCATTACCACATTGTTTAGCCAGTCCTGCACAGTACAGAGTTGGACTCAGAGTCCAAATTTAATCAGACACTCTGATAAACCCCACCCACTTTCCAGGACTTGCTTTTAAAGGCCTCTGCCTTCCGTTCAAATGGGACAGACAATAAATTGGGGACACTCTGATCTATTGAAAAGACCAGCAGCCAAATTGTTAATTATCGTAAGTATTCTTTTAATGACTCCAGCCTTCCCATCTAAACAGAGAAGAAATATTAAGGTACATCAGAGAATTTTCTGACAGATAAATCTTCAAAAACACTATTATATGATTGATGGAGTAGGACTTTTGGTCCATTTGACCAAAACTAAAGGATCCATTATTTCCTCTTCCCAAGCTTTATAAAGAGATTGTGCTTTTGCGATCTAGGAGAAAATATTGAATTTCTAGGCAATTGTATGGTGTCACATTCTTGGCTCACATAAAGGAGTGGGAATAACACAGAGTCCCATTCTTTTGTCCTAGATCTGATTTTTTTTTTTACAGTGTGCAAAGTCTGCTGCAGTCTCAGAAAAAAAAATAACATTGTTAAATGAAGTTTATGTTTGAGGCAAAGCCAACTGGGATCAAAGAACACTGTGTTGAATACATAGTGTTCTTCAGTAGGTACACAATGCCATTTCATTGGGACTATGCTGGGAGAACCTTTTGAATTGCACCCTTGACAGCAAGCCTGTGAAAGCAGGTGACTTACCTCTACCTTAACACCTTTGAGGTATCATTAACTAGAGGAAAATAGTATTATGATACCCAAGACTATTCTTAGTGATCCTTCTTTCTGCTTCTGAAGTCACACTCATATTTGCCTTTCACATTTTACTATCCTGGACTGTCATGTTTTGCAAATACTAAATAGCTATTTCATCTTCATTAAGTCTTTTAAATATCTTTCTATCTTTATATTGGATGTTTCCATAAATAAAGGCCTTGCATAGTACTCTCTTCTGTTGGCTAGTTGGCTAGGTTCTCTACTAGGTTGGCTAGTCATTACAGATGGGCTTTTGTAAAGAAGTGTTTTGTATTTAATGTGAAGGCCAAGCTGGGCATTGCTAAGGACTGGTTTCTGTCTGTGCTTCCAATTCTCTCCCCCCCCCCCAGCCCACCAGAATAAATAGTATGTATATTATGTCTTTCTGTCTATCTGTCTATCTCAAGGTAAAGGAATGCTCTTGGAAAAAGCTTCATAGAGGGAAAACTTGCTTTTCAAGCATATTAAGACAAGTAGCCTATGCAATCCTTCCAGCCATTGCCAATAAAGTATTTGGCAATCAAACCTTTTCCAATTACTGAGCAACATTGTAATTTTCAATAATCCTAAAATGTGGCAAAATTTTGGAAGGCTGAGAAAAAGGGATGATCATGACGATAATGCTGATTTCCTGTCATACAACTCATTTAACAACTGATCTTGGAGATAAATTACTTGGAGACAAATCCATGTACTATTAGCAAGTTTCTGAGTTATCACAAGTATAAATAAAATAGTTGGGGAAGTAGAGTGATATAGCCATACCTCTAAATCTAAATCAGGGTCACTTGATTATGAGATGGGCAGCATATCAGTACGATGAATAAATAAATAAACCTAACCCAATTAGGATTGCCATACTATATAGTAGTCATGGAATACTTTATATCAATATGTAGCAGGTACAGGACAATGGAATGAAAGCATGGTTGCCTGGGTTAAGCATGGAACTGAAAGATTCCTTACTACAATATTTTGTTACAAGTGTGAGAATTTCTATGCTGCAGTTGTTGAAGTACTCCCAATTCTTAGTGAATTCATCTACGATAGGCATTTTATACTTTCCAGAGTTTGATAGTGTTTGTAATTTCTGCCCATTTGTCCCAGTAGTTAATTGTCTCAGATGTCCACAAAAGATTAGCACACTGGAGCTGCCTTGTGCTGCGCCAGTAACATAACACAGCTGCTGATCATAATTTAAACATCAGTTATATAGGGATTTAAAACTGCTTTGGTAGCTGGATCACACTCAATCTATTTGGCCTTGCCCTTCACAATTGAACCACACTATATCTGTTGAGTTAAGCCTCTAAAAATTTAACAATAAGCTGCCAGGTTCAATAGATGTTTGGATGGGGGACCCCTCTGCTTTTAATAATTCAGACAAGAAAGCATTTTAAAAGGGAAATAGATCCATTTTAATGTCACCCTTTCCCAGTAATAGTTGGAAAGGTTGTGTGAAGTTTAAAAGACATAGTAGTTTTGCTTGAACTGAAGTAGTCTAACTCTTCAATGTAGCTGAGTTTATCAAAATCCTGCAGATGCCTTCATAGCACTGATTCACATGAATTTAAGGCATGGGAGATGGCCCTGGATGCCAACAAAATGACCCATAAATTTCTTTAGAAAAAAGAAATAGAATGCAAGATAGAATTGCCACACCAACATACAAAATACGCTAAGGTACATATTTATCTGATTTAAAAATTACACAAAAAGCAAAACATTTATCTGAAAATAAGATATTTTCTTAGTCTATTTTGCTCAAAATGCTTGTATTTTCCAAAGGGGGGGGGAAGGGTGGCTTCAGATTTTACTTCAATTAAGTTTGGAGTGGATGAGGGCATACCTCAGAGAAAAGGCATGAAGTGAAACAACAAACAATGCTCAGAGGTCAAAAAGCCTGAAGAAATAGAAAACTGGGCTTCCCATCTGGGAGTAGTCCTGTATCCTAATTTACAAAGTACCTGTTTGAAATATTGTCCAGGATTTATTTGAATGAAGTTTCTGATCTGTATAAAGGGCTTTCCAGTCAAATCTGTTTAAAAATAAAGAACTATCAGAAATAGAATTTGAAATTGCCCAAAGACATCAGCTGCAGCACAAACAAGGCTCGTGGTTATTTGATCAGAATTTCCCCCAATATGTAATAATTCTTTCTGAATGGGCCTGGGTGACAATAAAGCAATCAACGCAGATTCTATTGAAATAAGCATCTTATTTAGCCCGGTTTTGGGATTTTCTGAAAAACACTGACATAGTTTTGTTTTTATTTCATTCACAGGTGAAGATGCTCACTGCAACATCCATTAATTTCTTCTACCTTGGCCTGTGTTTGCTCACATTAACCAGCTCATCTGTTGCTGCTGCTGGCCAAGAAACACTTTGTGGTGCTGAGTTGGTTGATGCTCTTCAATTTGTCTGTGGAGAAAGAGGCTTTTATTTCAGTAAGTTTAATCATCCATGAATTCTTTTCTCACTGAAAAGTTCTATCAATTTTTTCTAGGGAATGTAAATTTTGGAGTCATGCACATCAGCTACCAATTCCTGTGCTTTCTATAGTGTTTCCTCGCCCATGTGTATGTGGAAGAGGATATGTGCATGTTTGCATCATATTTATCATATAGTAGTATACCTAAGTAATAATATAATAGGCTTCTCTCAAATCCTAGTTTATAGGTCCAATAATGTACATTAGTTGGTGTGGGTTCAACATCTACTCACTCCTCACTTAAAAAAACATGTTTGGAAGACTGCTATACTTTCTCATTATTCTTTTTCTTTTCTTCTTGCTGTACTTACTGATTTCACTTTCTTCTACTCTAAGAACTTCCTCTGATACAAGATGCTGCATCTGGAAATGGTTTAAAGTTGCACAATTCCTCTTTTAAGAAAATTAAAAACTGGGTGCTCTATCATTATTACAACTCTCTTCCAACATCTGGTCTTTGTGGTTATGTGAATTGTCATTAAAGTAGGAAGTGCAGGAGGTAGGAGGTAGGAAATGGTAACATAAATCAACTACCAAGAGGTGTATACTGCATTGAACAATCTTTGCTATTGCTTTGGCTTCAGGATGCTTGGAGAACAAGGCTGCAGAAAAGTTTCATATGAATGTGATTCCATGAATTAAGAAAGATTGTCATGAATTAAGAAAGAATGTCATGTAATAATATAATATTATTGTGCTTGTGTATAAGGAATCTTGATTTTAATATCTGACTCTTTGCTTAAAAAATTATTTAACTGAAATTATGAATTAAGAGCTCAGGGCAAGAAGAGCCATGATAAGTAAGAATGGATAATACTTAATTCAATGGATATCATTTGGTTTATGTAAGGCTGCTTCCTACATTATCTCAATTTTTATTATCAGATTAAATCTCACACAATTATCTCATCCAGTAATAGTCTTTTCATTTTCTTTACTAAATGAAATTTTCTGTATTAAATGAAGAAAAATAATAATACTAGAAGCTATCACACTGTCTTCATTAGAGTTGCCAACAACACTTTTCTTCCCATTTCATTACCATTACATTTTTGAATTTATCACTAGTTCATTTTGTTACTGTTACTTAAACCACATGCATTTTGAGACTTGAGATGGTTTTGTTCATAGACCCCCAGCTCCATGGACCCTTTATATACACCAATGCGTCTTGGCAGCTTGAAGATGTGTGGACTTCAACTACCACAGTTCTCCAACCAGCATGCTGCCAGGGAAATTTGGGGAGTTGAAACCTACACACTTTCAAGTTGTCAAGGTTGAGAAACACTGGCATGTATTGAACCAAGCTAACATCATGTTTAATCTCTGCATGAACGTTTAGTATAAAAAAAATGTAAGATACATAGGATGGCATAGATAATCTGAAAATGCACACTGAGATAATATCAGGTGCAGAGATACTGAAGAGTTCATAGAAATAACATTTTACTAAAGTAGCTTCTCACACAATTTTTTTTGTGAAGGGTTCTCGGAGTCCTAGTGGACAATCACTTAAATATGAGCCAGCAGTGTGCTGCAGCTGCCAAAAAAGCCAACACAGTGCTGGGCTGCATTAACAGAGGGATAGACTCACGATCACGTGAAGTATTAATACCACTTTACAATGCCTTGGTAAGGCCACACTTGGAATACTGCATCCAATTTTGGTCACCACAATGTAAAAAAGATGTTGAGACTCTAGAAAGAGTACAGAGAAGAGCAGCAAAGATGATTAGGGGACTGGAGGCTAAAACATATAAGGAATGGTTGCTGGAATTGGATATGTTTAGTTTAACGAAGAGAAGGATGAGGGGGGACATGATAGCAGTATTCCAATATCTTAGGGGCTGCCACAAAGAAGAGAGAGTCAAGCTGTTCTCCAAAGTGCCTGAAGGTAGGACAAGAAGCAATGGATGGAAACTAATCAAGGAGAGAAGCAACCTAGAACTAAGGAGAACCTTCCTGACAATTAGAACAATTAACCAGTGGAACAACCTGCCTCCAGAAGCGGTGAATGCTCCAACACTGGAAATTTTTAAGAACAGACTGGACAGCCATTTGTCCGAAATGGTGTAGGGTTGGGAGGTTGGACTCGATGACCTCCAAGGTCCCTTCCAATTATTATTATTATTATTATTATTATTATTATTATTATTATTATTATTATTATTATTATTATTATTATTATTATTATTAACTTTATAAACCAGGCCCTTGGCATAGTCATGCTATGGCAGAACAGAACATGCATACCTGTTGCCCAATACAGGAACATGCTTACTCCTGTAAGTATTTACAGCACCTTAATAAAACCTCTTGACTTTCAGCTCCTCTTTATTGGAAATCTGTGATGGATACTGTCCCTTGGAGGATATTTACATTTGGGCATTAAACACCTTTTTGTATAGGATATCTTAGGAGATAGTAACCTGATGATACCCAGTAATACATCACTACTTGATGCTGATGCTATGGATGCCTTTCTTTCTTTTTCTTTTTCTTTTTTTTTTATTGGAAGCTGTAAGAACTGGATATAATAGAACAGTCTGCAATTAAGTCTTAAGACAACAGAGTTTGTTTATTTATTTTTATTTATATCACATCTAGAAATGATCTACTCCCGCACAGAGCAACTCTGGGTGGTATTCAAATAAAACATAAAAGCTTAAAAATATATACATAAATCTTACACTAAAACAATTAAAATTAAATAATTTCAAAGTTTAAAAGGAGGAGGAGGAGGGCCTTCACATTGCCATTTCCTCATAAAGATTCTCATAGCATTCCAATGTGCCTCTTGACAGGGTGGCACTCTTGTTGAAAAAGTAGGTACGTGACCTGCAAGTCCTCCTTGAATCATGGCTACTGCTGAATAAACTATAATTCATTGAGAATGTGAGTGAAAGATTCTGAAATCCTCCTGGTTCCAGAGAGAACAAGGTTTAGTGTGACTCATGCCTTCACATTCTGCACAAATAAGTCCTCCGTGTCTCCAAGGACTTTCTAAAACTTGGGAACTTTAAGACATCTAGACTTCAGCTCCCAGAATTCTCCACCAGCAAAACCAAGCAAATATATTATAGCTACTATAATGCAGTCTATGAACTTTGTCCCTATAAAGTAACTTCATATGCTCCTATAGTCCAACGGTTGAACCAGGGACCTCCAATTGCACAGCTCAATCTATTATCTAGGGTGCCATGGTAGATCTTGATTTATATAATGTATAAACCAATATCTGACCAAAGAAAAAGCAATATGTATCCTCATTGCTTGAAAAAAAAAGAATTCACATACCTCCAGCCATAGGAAGCAGAGATAGATAAAAAAAACAAAACAGAAGAGCTGGCCAGAAACAGCTAGGTGATAAAGACTAAGTCATATTTCACTGAGTCAAGTAATCTTGAACTGGTTGCCAAATAGCATAAAATGTTTCCAAGTTGTCTCTCTTTGTAGAGCATTCCATCATCTGCTGTTAAAGCAAGCTGCTTAGTAGCCTAAATTCCATGGCAGGGGGAAATTGTGGCTTTCCAAGTTCACAATAAGATGCTTGGCAACCGATAGAAATCTCTGTGAAGAGCATAATGGTCCTTTGGATCCAAACAGCTGGAAAAATCACGTGAAAAACCTGTCTTGGTTCAAAAGGAATTGCAGGTATTTAAACAAGACTTTGGCATTTCATTTTTTTTTTAAAGAAAAAAAAATCCTTCCACAATATTAATGCTGTCAACCTCTAATTTATGTATTACACTTGACCCAGGAATTGTACAATGCTAGCAAACAGCCAAAGAATTCATTTTTCTACTTTTTCTAAAGAAAACAGACTTCAGAAGAACTTAGGTAACAAGAAATCTGAAACAAAGTGAGGGGAAAAGATAACCTTATCACTTCTACCCCACATGCTGCTAACGTTAAAGGATGTTCAACATCTTTTTCTGAAAAAGTCCAATAAGCAGGAAACATTAGTTTCCTTCCCACTGATTCTCCCTATTCTCAATGCCCTCACATAGATCTCCTATATGCCCCAAATATATCATCTTCCCTCTTTGCATGTATTGGGAACATTAATGGGACACTAGAGAAAACAGGGGAGTAGTATTTTTTCCTATTCCCTTTTTTTTCTGATTATACCTCAATTTCAATACCTCAATTTCAATAGGTCTTAAAAGAATTTCATTTGCTATGTACATTTGAGCTTCTTATGCAACATTTAGTGGACTACCCTAGGTTGTGAAAAGACTGTAAAGAAGTGAACTCTCCAAATCCTTTTCATATGGGTCATTACCACCACTTATCAAACTTGGAAAAGGGAAAAAAAAACCAGAATCTGGGGGGTGGGGGTGGGAAGGACTGACACGAGAAATCAGAAATTCTTCAGCTGACCTTAGCTAAAGAGAAATGTGCGGTTTGAAAAATTTACTACTCATTAGAGAACAATAGAGTTCTGTGCTACCTTAAAGTGTAAAATATATTATTTCATAACCTTTCATGAATCATAGTTCTCTTTATAAATCCTCAGAGTCTTCTCTGAGCCCAGATTGGAGAACTTTTGGGGGTGGGGAAATTGTGCCACTAATTCAGAAAAAAAATTAGTAGCAGAGTCTCTGTTCCTAGCATTCTTCCTACGATTAAACATTATACTTATAAGGAGTAGAATGGATTCCTGTAGTAGATCTCTAGGTGATTTTAAAGTAAAAAAAAAAAAAGAAAGGTTGCTAGTTTCATGGGCTAACAACAGCATAAGGGGAAAAAATTCTAATTAACATGAAAGATACTGAAATGAAATAGCTTGAAATACTACTAAGATCATCTGGTGACAACATCTAGAAACCTTAGCTGATTGGGACTAAGCAAGGCCACATCTGATTATTATTTGGATGAAACATCATCAGGGACTCACAGTGTTGTAAGATAGACTGAAATCGAACAATCGCAGAAGAACCACTTCTTGTCCGCCAGAAAATTTAATGGATGTATACATATGCTCACTAGGACAGCAGTCCCCAACCTTTCTGGCTTGGTGGCCCAGCTGGTGGGTGGGGGAGGAGATAGTTCCCTGTGAGTGGCAGGGGGCTGCATGCAAGCAAGTCCAGCTCCATTTGTGTGAGCGGCAGGTTGGGGATCCCTGTACTAGGAGTCAAGCTTAGCTTGGGAAAGAATTACTTTATGTAAGACAATGTAACTTGGCTTGAAGTTTTATCTAATATACTTCGCAGATTTTAAGAATATAGGATTGTGATGGTGCCCAATGATAGTCAGGAGCAGGTGACACATTGGAAACATTTGTGTTTTCAGACTGCAGACAGCAACTGCAGCCATGAAATTAAAAGACTCCTGCTACATGGGACGAAAGCTATGACAAAACTAGACAGCATATTAAAAAGCAGAGCATCACCTTGCCAACAAAGATACATATAGTCAAAGCTATGGTTTTCCCAGTAGTAATATATGGCTGTCAGAGCTAGACTGAGTGTCACATAATTGATGCTTTTGAATTGTGGTGCTGGAGAAGACTTTTGAGAGTCCCTTGGACTGCAGGGAGATCAAATTAGTCAATCCTAATGGAAATCAACCCTGACTGTTCTTTGGAAGGACAGATACTGAAGCTAAAGTTCAAATACTTTGTCCACCAAATGACTGGAAAAGATCCTGATGTTGGGAAAGATTGAAGGCAAAAGGAGAAGGGAACAGTAGAGGATGAGATGGTTAGATATTGTCATTGACGCAATGGACATGGGTTTGGGCAGATTCCAGGAGACAGTGGAGGGCAGGGAGGTCTGGTGTGCTGGGATCCATGGGATCACGAGGAGTCAGACACAACTTAGCGATTGAACAACATTTTTTTTTTCTTCAATGCATACATTGATAATGATTAACACCTATCATTACTGCATTCAGACTACAGTCTTCATCTTTAGACTGTCTTTGAACTGCAGACTTTATCTGCCCTGTTTTATTTCTTTCATTTTTTTCCCATGCTATTTTTTTGTAAGAGTTTGCCTCGAAGTACTTGAAACTCTGTTCACTCTCTTATGACATTTTAGTCTAATAACAGTGTGACCCAGTTATATATTTTGGACCTCCTAAAGGTAATATCTTTCCATCCATTTCCCAGAAAAAACAGTATTTGAAATTACAAAGGAAACACTTAATTCATATCATTAATTCAAAGAAAATTATGACACTGACCCTGTCTGTGAGGACTTCCTCCATGTAAGAAAACTCATGGAAAATTTTCAACCTAATCCACATTTGCTAATAAAACACAGAACAATCGTCCTCTGGGAAATGAGTCACAGCCAAATTATTGAATTCTTGGTTTATTCATTCAACATCCATAAATCTAAAAACTACCTAGAGCTTTTGACTGCCACAAAATGGAATGCATTTTTCCACTAACAATAGTCAACTGTATATTTAAAGCAAACCTTCTGAGGCATTGCTTGCATTAAAAATGAAAAACCACAAGATTTGGCACTGGGTGAAAAGAATGATCTAACACACACATGCTTTAGAAGAAGAAATTTCATAAAATAATTGGATAGGTTTTTATTTCTTTGATATTCAGCACTAGGCACTGTTTGTGTCCATCCATGATGTCATTTGACTGCTGCTTTTCTTGTCACTAAGTCATCTGCATACTTTTGTGATATCTAAATATGTTGCATTTATAAAAGTATCTATCCCGTCTTTTCAAGGTCATAAAAAGTATTAATATGAAGCTATTAGATTCTATCATTCTGTACATTTTTTCATAGGCTATCCATGAAATTCCTCTTTGATTTCATTCTTGCTTTGCTGCCCAGAATCTTGATTCAGTTTTTACTTAATTAAGTGTAGACTTCAATATTTTAGAAACCAGTACATCCATTGGTTTGATTCAAACAGCCCACTAAACCATAGTGTGAGTTGTTTTGAAACATTTTATGGCTTTGCATTATGAAAACATAGTTATTGAAAATACTATGGCTTAGTATCACCTGTGGACTTAGCCACTGCCTTGTTTGAGGCAAATTTACATGGAAACATTTGAGGTTTTACTTATAAATAAAAATCCTTGCTTTATATTAAACAGAATGTTATCATGTATAATATTTCAAAAGAGTGTATGCATATTTACAAAATAATGGATGCATTTCACAAATTCTTCACTGACCAGCAATAGACAATTTTGTAGACCTTACTATTTTACAATTAACTAAAATAAAAAATGTTTCTTGTTTAATGGAATCTATTCAGGAAGCCTAATTAGAAATATTAGTGTGATTTATCAATATGATGTTAAGTCTTAGAATAGGAGAAAATGTTAAAAACAAACAAACTGATCTTCTAAAATGTAAATTAAACTGCACATTCAGTTAAAACATTGGTTTTATTTATAAATTAAATTTATAAAGCCACCCAACTCACAACAAAAAACCTTACAATATAATAAAGCTAATAAAAAACATAACCAGGGAAACAATATACACCAGTAGAAACACAATGGCACTTAGGATACATATTTTGCCTAATATGGGGTCCACGGGGAAAAGCCAAATCTGTTTAGAAGACAGCAGGGACGTGTCTATTTAAACCTGTAAGGAATACTATGCCATTATCTGCCAATTCTGAATCAACTGTAGCTTCAAAAGCATCCACATGTAAAGTCCATTACAACACTCCAAACAAAAGGTAACCAAGGCATGTGTGACTGTGAGAAGAGACATCTGGTTCAGGAAAGGGGCAATTGGCATACTAACTGAATATGAGGTAAGACTCTCTTGGCCATAGGAGAACAGAACCTTGAGACCCTTGAATTGTGCACTCGTTTTTTTCTCTGGGGACATGCCATGGTACCAGATGAACTAGGAACACAAAGCAATTTGGTCTTTTGGGGTTGAATTTAAGCATGCTTATTTTTTTCAGATCCTAGGGCCAGACCTTGACAGCATGCTGGGTCAATCAGGGTTGAGTTCTAAAAGTGGGTATCATCAGTCTGATGATATATGACCCAATGTCATCAGATCGCCTCACCCATTGGCTTCATGCGGATATTAAATATGAGGGGCAAGACTGTCAATGCTGTGATAAGCCACAAGTCATGGCCCTCAACCTTCCTCCCCTCTTTCAAAATGATCTGGAACTGGTCACAAAGCAAGGAGGGCATATCTCCTTAATCCCCAGTCAGTCCAGGAGAATAGCATGGTTGATGCTTTCAGTGATATTAAAAGCCATTGAAAGATCAAGAAAAACCAGGACAGTTACATCACCTCCATCCTGGCTGTGCCAGAGGTCACTGACAAGTGCAAACAAAGCTATCTGTACTATGTCCTGGTGTGAAAGCGGACTGTTAAGCATCCAGATAATCTGCTTCCTTTTTCCTATGAAACTCCAGCCATCCTCTCAATAGCTTTCTTCATAAAGGGAAGATTGGACAACATTGTGCAGAACTGCTTGCCCCAGTGATGGTTTCTTTAAATGGTGACACCATTATCTCCCTCAAGGCAAGCAAAATCATCTCCTCACTCAAAGAAGCATTTAACACAGATCCAATATCAGGTCATCTTCCAGGAAGCCTTAAGTATTGCAAACAAGTGGCTGGATTAAGAGGTCCAAGAATTCTGTCCATTTCCTCAAGGGTCAAACACTTCCAAAATATAATAGGGCATGGTAATACTGCTAGCAATTTGTGAGAACTTTCCCCATCAGAATGCAATTGTGAAAAGATTTCCTGTCAGGTGCCTAGAATAATCCTTACAACATCCCTGCCTCTGTCTGTTTATTTGTTATGACCATAGCTAATTTTAGGAATAGGGCCTCTAGATTAACATTCAAAGGCTAAAGGTTCTCAGTGTTCTGAACCTCACATCTTCCAAATGTGTTTGACTTTGACTCCGTTAAACCTAAACCAACATGATCAAAAAGACATTATTAGTGGGCTATGGGAGATGAAGTCCAACGTATCTGGAAGTCATCAGGTTGGAAAAGACTGTTGCAAACCAAAGCAGATCACACAATTGGAGCCATATAATCCTAACCACCAACAGGAGCAAAATGCCAGAAGCACAAGCACAAAAAGCATGCTAAAGCTAAAAACAAATCTCTGGCTGCTCCAATTCCATGTGACATTTTATTTCTATGTGTGGCAATCATAATGTGAATTGGTATATAAGAGTTCCAGAAAACTGAGGACATGAAAGTGTCAAACTCCACCCAGAAGACAAGACTGTAACCAATTAGGCAAACTCATAAGAATAAGTCATTCATTATTGAAAAACAGTTAGGAAGTCCTAAACCAAGGATTCTGGTGAATACAGTCTTACTGGAGCAAGCCCTCTATAAGAAACTATAGTGTAGTATTTCTGATTTCTTCTCTCTATACCTGACTACTGGCCCTCTCCTCTGTCTAGAATAGTAGTGGCGAACCTATGGCACACGTGCCAGAGGCGGCACTTGGAGCCCTCTCTGTGGGCACACGTGCCATTGCCCCAGCCTTGCCTCTTCCTGTGACCCCCCTCCTCACCAGCAGCCCCCCCTGGAGGAGAGTCGCCCTCGAGCATGGCCCACACAGAGCAGTGCAGCCAAGGACATCGCAGCCAGGCAGCGTAGACAAGACTCTGCCCTCACACCCCATCGTGCACAGTTGATGCTGCGGGGCACAGGCAGAGGGCATGGCCGCAATGATGCTGCTGGGCTGCCTGGGCGATCTGCAGCGGGCCCTGGAGGTGATGGAGTGGGGGTGGGGCAGGGGGTGGAGCAGGGGTGGGGCCAGTTTTGGGGCACTCGGTCTCTAAAAGGTTCGCCATCACTGGTCTAGAAGAACCAGAATTCATTTGTCCTTTGTTTTTGCAATGATTAGATTTACTGTTATGTTGTTTTTTACTGAATGTTTCAGAACTCACTTTCTCACAAAGTAATCTAACTTAACATGCTGGTCACTTTTAATATGTAAGACAGCTTTATACGTGTTCACACAAGATACTAAATAATGTAGTTGATTTGGTTTTGGTTTAATATAGTGTGTGAGCCTAGCAATCATGGCTTAAAGTACATCTAAAAGTAGTAAGAACTAGCATGCTGCCTATAATATATGTGTGAATGAATGTGAATGAATGTACCATCTAAATCAGTGTTTCTCAACCTTGACAATTTTAAGGCATGTGGACTTCAACTCCCAGAATTCCACAGCCAGCATTGCTGGCTGTGGAATTCTGGGAGTTGAAGTCCACATGCCTTAAAATTGTCAAGATTGAGAAACACTGATCTAAATGGTGTCCATACAGCCAATTACTTAAAACGACTTTCTGGCAATCTGGTTCAATTTCCCCCGACCTGGCATGATCCAGAAATATTTGATTGTCTCTCTCATAGTCTCCAATCAGCACGACCAAATATCTGGAAGTCACTAGCTTTTAGAGTATAAGGGAGGCTCATCTAATTCTCACCAGCTGGCCACAGCAGAAGACAACATCTGAAGGAGATAAAACTGAACTAAGCCACATCTCCTTTCTACAAGAATTATGGTTTTCATTTAGTGAAATTAGCATGCTGCAACAGAGGTAATGACTTACCAAAAATGGCTTGAACTAGAGCCTCGGTCCCAGGTGACATTTCAGACAGATAAATCTTCATGTTCTGCCTTTGTAAGGGAATGAAAATTAGAAGTTTAACAGCCAAAATTCATTTGCCCTTTATTTTAGACAAGTCACCACAATAGCTTCTGGTATTTTATCAGTGTTTTAGTGAAAAGAAAGGGGAAAGGAAGAATTATTTAACACTGGCATGCTTAACTTCTCTCTCTCTCCCTCTCTCTCCCTCTCTCTCCCTCTCTCTCTCTCTCTCTCTCTCTCTCTCTGTGTGTGTGTGTGTGTGTGTGTGCATACACATGTTGTCTATGCATTGTTTAATGTCATGTTGGCAAATGTTACTTTAAAAAGCACTTGGCAAGCCCAGTAGCAGTTCTTGGCATTACTGCCCCAATTCATTTTTTTCATGAAACCTTAAATACCAAGAAATCCTTGACTTGTTTTATTTCTGGCATATTCCATTATGTAATCATCCAAAATGTTTGCACATGATTGCCTTTATTTGCCCTAATATTATTAATGGCTTTGCAATATTTGAGCATGGATAGCAAGAATCATTTGGGCAAATCATACAGTCAACTAAGACCACACAGTCTCTTAATCAAAACCTTTTCCCAAAATATTGAAGGCAACCTACATAGTAACTGTAGTCTTAGGTAGTCTTGAATGGCTATGGAAGTCAAGAAGCAAGTGGATGGGAATGATATGACTACAGTATTCTTGGCCTTTGACAAAGATCTTAAGTATAGATCCTTTCATAGATTGGCATCTTATTAAAAATGCACTAGGCTGATAGTAAGAACAGAATTTTTACCAGGCTGTACCAAGTCTTTATACTAGGACTAATATTTTATATCCTGGCTATGAATGACCAAATAATGGAGTTGCATAGTGATGTAGCTAAAATTGTTAATTATACTAAATTATTTAACATTATAAAACTAAACAAGGAACAGTGAAGAGGACCAAAATCAGCCATCCAAATTGGGTGAATGGTACAGTAAATGCAATATACGGAAAGCAAGTGATAAAAACTGGAACACCAAATCAAACCCTTTGGTATATATTAAAGGAGATTGAACCGGGATCCATTCACTGGGGAAGAAATATTGCAACTATGGTGGAAAGCTTAATGAAAATATCAACTCTCTTTGTGCCATCTACTCAAAGGCCAATTTATGTTAGAGTGCATAAAGGACAACATTCAGTATCAATTGGTCAATTCAGCCCTATTTTGATGTGCATCAATGGTGGAACCACATTTAGGCCATCTACCAGTTGCTGGATCCAAATGTAGTTCCAACAACAGCTGCATTTCACAGTGTTTTCTAGTCCAGAGCAGTCTGAGCAACCAGGAGCAGCATCTGGTTCATGCCACCTTCCAGTTGGTAGCATTCTGGAATGGGGTAAAAGGGCAAAACATTTCAACAGCAGAAGAAGCATATTGGCTTCCCAACATAACAAGCAGAAATTATTATACATAATATCCTTAGTAGTCAGCAGATGAGCACCAATAGACTCACAAAAAAAAGAAAAGAAAACATGCTCATCCCTCTGCCAAATTGGGCTCTTCAACAGTCAGAACAACCTGTTTGAGCTTTGCCCCATTTCGATAGTGAAAGCAGACGACTTGAGCAATGGTAGGTCCTGTGCCTTTAGAATCCTGCTACAATTGCTGTACCTGTATGTCAAAAAAGAATGTTGTACAGCTGCTAAAAGTTCAGTAAACATTGATCAAAGCCATTAGAAACAACAAAAGTTTTTCATAGAAAAGAAGAGGAAAGTAAATTTTTTGGGGCTTAGAAAAAACATGAGTAAGTCAAAATTAAAAAGATCTATAAAATAAAGCAAACTATGGGAAAAACAAATTTTCTTTCCTCACCATATGCTATTAGCACATGGGGTTATCTGTTGAAGATAGGGGAATTAGAAGAATGTCTTTACACATTACATAGTTCATTCAGTGAAGGATCAGTTTGGCATTGCCTTTCCTGGAATAAAGAAAAAAATATTTAAGCTTTCTCCTGGGTGCAGACATAGGGGGCAATGGTGCATTTTAACTGACACCATATTTTTCGGGAGGCAATGAAGAGCAAATTGTTAGGGAGCTATAACAATCCCTCATGAGAAGAAATTATAAAAGTTTGGGACTACAATTTTTAGTGTAGAAGGAAGCCAATGGAGAGCAAATATGACAGAGCTTTTTAAGATTATGCATGAAATGGAAAAGTTGAATGGAATGTTTCTCTGTGTCTCCTTCCCTATAATGAAGGATTCAAGATAATCAAAGGGGGAAGTCCTTCCTCATGTAATGCAGTCTAATTAGAGGATTCATTTCCAAAACATATGCCATTGTCTTCAAGTCAAAAGAGTTTAAAGAAGGATTAGACAACAAGACGTTCAGTGATCATTGGTCATTATAAACACTCTCCAAAATTAGAGATTAGACTGATCTGATTTCCAGCATTATTTGGAGGACTTTATCACATGTATATGTCATACCAAAAATACTGATTGCGTTATCCATGATTTGATCTTTCTTCTATTCATTTAGAAGCTTTCTTGATTTGGTATGGCTTAAATGGTTAGGCTTGGCTTAGCTTGGCTTAATTTAGCTTAGTTTAGCTGCCTGATGATGAGGTAGCTGTATGTATCACTTCACTCCTGGAGCTTAATAGAAAGCTAATAGTTGCATCTATTTCTTTTTCAATTTAACAAATTCATAGTTATTATCATTCCGTTTTTTATATCAGAATATATCTCACTTCTGCATCCTTTACATTGCTGAATTACGACTGAACATGGTAGAACATGCTTCCTTTGCTGCTCAACTTCCCTGCACCAACACACACATTTCAAGGATTGTGTTTCTTTCCATTAACATTTCCAACCTTGCTCAGACATATTTAGTTTGGCAAAAGCACTAGTGGTGACTCACAGAAAAGATTTGAGAATGAGCTACTGAAAATGTATCTAATTTCTCTTTGTGTAACTAAGAAGCAGCAATCAGTGTGGGTAAAATCATAAAGTAACAAGTGAAATTTATAACGGTCTTAATCATCAAACTTTTTAAAAGCCACTGCTGCTGTTGCAGATCTTTGCTCAAACTTTGCCTGGATCTATTTTTTGCCATATTTGATGTGATCCTAAAAGAAGAGCTTTTCATATGTTCTGCTAAAATGGTGAATTCACAATGGTAATTTCCATTAAATTCAAAGTTTCAGTAACCTTACATCTCTGATTTTATTATTAGTTTCTTATTCTAGGCTATTTTGATCTATTTCTTCCAGAACATAGAATTTAAGAAGGTCAAAACACTGTTGTGAGCATGTCTATCTCATTTCATCTATACCATATTGTTAAATATATGGACTGCCGTATACCCATTCATTCATTTGATCCATTGACCTGCACTGATCAGCAACTCTCCTTCACTATTTCAGAAAAATAACTTCCTTGCTTTACATTCCAGCCTTTGGCATACAAAATAGCTATTACCCTAAGTTATGGTCCTGCTGCTTTTAGTTACCCAGTGAAAGACCCATGGGATGGAGGGAGGTGTCTTAAATTACCATGCTGAAATAAGAGCTATCATTAACATCTGAGGAATGAATATAAAGACTGAAAAAATAAGCTACTCCACCATCTTAAAGGTATCCAATGAATTTCCATATCTAGCAAAATATTGTTTTAATTTGCATGGAAATCACAGAGAACAAAAACTGGTTACTATTTCCTTCTCTGACTAACTTATAATGTATGTGTTGTAAGTTTTTTTTTTCAATCAAATTATTTTGTTTGTTTAATATGTACATCTTAAGCTTCTGTGTGCAATTTGTATTTGAACAATGGTCATAAAAGTATTTTTACTGTAATTTAAGGGAAAGCGCTTACAACTGTGAAATAGTATGTAATTTTTGTATATTTTACATTTGTACAGAAAGGATATTGTTAAATATTCCATTTTACTACTGAAAATATAAAGCTTAGTATGAAGTAAGTATGGCACCAGCTCAATATTTCATCTGTAGTATGAGTAAAAAATAATTCAAACTTAATGCATGAAGATTTCATTACAGTAGTGCTGACAAGGGAGATTTTTTAAAGTATTCATTAAATTTTAGCCTCCCTTTCTGTTCTTATATAGGTACAATAAAAATACAAATTAAAAAACAAAACAAAGTTAATACAATTAAAATAAAAACCAAAATTGAAATTGATCTTTTAAAATGGGTGACAAAAGCTTGGAAAAGCCGGCATTTTTATCATATTCCTTTATATTGAAACATGCCTAAAGCCATCCCCCCATTATTTACTTATTTAATTGGGGAAAATAAATTCCATATTTGACCCTTTTTTTTGTCAGCTGACCCAAGATAGCCCCTAAAAGTTAAACTTTAGAAAGGAAACAGATTTAGATGGGAGAGATTATCTGGCTGCAATCTGATGGAGATTACACAGTCAATGCATCTCCTCGTGTAGATTCAATTTTTGCCTTGAATATCACTGTAAGGGGACATCATTTCATACTTAGTGTTACTGCAATTCAGAAAGTCACTGAGAGCATAATCCTTTGTGTTTATACTCAGAAGAAGGTCCTATTGAGTTGCCTGGAGCTTACACTTCACCTACTGTGTATAAGCATGTGGTGGCATTATCAGTTTCCACAATGATAGAAGATGTGGGAGAAAAGATGTTCATTTAACAAAGAATGAATGACCAGTACTTGTTTTCCCAAGTTTGCTTGGGAGATGCTAAACCTTAAAATTTGGTTTTGGTTAGTAACATAAATATGAGTTGTGGAACAATAACAAATATAACAAAAAGAGAGGCAGGGGCAATTTTGATCATGTTTGTGCAGAAGACAGAAAGCTAGTTGATGTGAGCAAAAAGGAGAAGAACTAATCAAGGAAGTTTTGCTGGTGCTTATTTCAAGACAAGAATAAAATGTCTTTTTTGCTTGCCCCTGCCCGTTTTTCATTTTCCTTTGAGGTAACATACTTCGGTCCAAGAATAACCTTATTTTCTAACCTCTTGTGAACTGGAAATTGGAAAAGCTAATTGCTGTGGTTGCAATTTCCAAACTGGTGGCATGGGCCAGCAGCCTTACTTAATGTGGATTTTGCCAAGTTCTGATAGTTATGTGCTTCAAGAATGATAATATAAAAAAAAAATAAAGGCAGAGATTTATGTCTGCAATGAACAGATGAGTGTGCGGGGGGGTGTTCTACTACTTTCTGTTGAAGGTGTCATGTACCTTATATTTTTAGCCATGTATCTTTTTAAATAAATTGTTGAAATTGTTGTGGCCCATCTACTGTTACAGCAATATAATCAGAAGTTCTCCTAACAGAAGCATTTTCCACTGTGGTGCCATTCAGCTGCATTGGACTTTACTTTCCATACACCCCAGCCAGACGTTTGTGCTGAAATCCAACACATCTGGAGGGCACCAAAATGGATAAGATTGTTCTGCTGAACTTATCCATTATCCAAACTCATACCATCCCTTTTTAGAACTAGGCCCAATCTATTAAATGGGGCAGGAACCTAAGGAGTCCAAGGAAAGGTATAGTTATGGGAAGAAAGTACTCTTAATTCAAACCACATTCTTAAGGCAATAGATAGTGTTTAGTTTTTGGAAAGCTCTGTTCCAAAATCACATTGGACAGGACAGCTATGTGATTGTTGTACTGCAAGTTTCTAATAGGACCCAGGAGCTCAGTTAGGTTATTAACCACAAACTTACATTCGCAAATATTCTTCATATTTGTCAAATTTCAATCTCATTTTAAATCAAGCAAATCAGCATATTGTACAGAGAAGTGAAGATTCACATGAATTTTCAGACATCAAGATAGGTGATCTATTATACACCACATGTTTGAGCTATTCTGGCTTGGCATTATTTGAATGGGAGTCTAGAACATGTGGACAACAGTGACTTCCTTTAGTCTGCCACACACAAAGTCTCTCTTCATTTTTTGTTCCATTTGCTTCTAGAATCTGTTGAGAAACTTACAGTCTGCAAATCTCATTCAGCTCCCCAACCTATTTTAATTAGTCCTTGGAACTCCTTGAGATCATGCAGCTGCAGGGATTAGTCAATTTTCAAGGAGAGTATTTCCATTTACATTACTCCTGAGGCATTCAATTAAGTGGCAATGTCTATCAGATTTTAACTGATCAAAAAAGAAAAAAAGGTTAAACTAGATTGAGCTTGGTTAGCAATTAGATGGCAGATTACTACCATAAACGATGTCAAGCTGTAGACTAGACTGGTAAGCTGAAACAAGACTACATCAATATTGCTACCAAGAAACCTACATGGACATATCTATGTAGTCATATGAAGTCATATTTCACTCTAAGGATGTGTTACAACATCCCATCTTCTGAATTCACATAGGTATCTTCCCATGCGCACAAACTAGTACGCAGATATTTGTTTATTTGCTATAGTCTATCAGCTGCCTAGGAACTTCTATGTATTTATGAATAATACTCATTCAGCTTTGGATTATTAGAGTACTAGAGATTATAACAAATCACATTTGATGTATTATTCCCCTACAATAGTCTTGAAGGCACTTGGTACATGAAAAATTACAAATTATTTAGGCAGTAATCATATCATGAACAGAATATTGAGAAAGCAATGCAATCAACAATGTTATTGTACCTGGCTATTTTAAACAATATAGTACTGTAAACAAACAGTACTGTATTTGATAGTGTACATATGGCAACCTATCTTGATTTCTGAAAGCTGTAGTTGTTGTTGATACCATGAAAATCATTCAATGTTCCTTCTGTTACTAAGGTCTTGATGAACAAATGTTGGCAGTACTGCATAACTTTATGTGATTGATTTCAATGGAAGTCTTCCCAATGATCATCTCTGATTCAAAACAGATGAAATCTAAACATGGAAAAAAGGTTATAAATTTTAAATAAATCCAATATGCTGGAACTATATTAACTATTAAGTAATAGACAACAGATTTTAAGTTCACATGGTTTTGCCAAACAAAAAAAATAGAACATCATCAGAAGGCATATGTAACTACAATACTTGCTTTGAACCAATGTTATCAAGAAATTAGAATGGTAGCATTAATATGGAAATGCACAGAACTATTCTGTTACTGTTATTCTTGGGCACACAATCCAGATACTCAGATGTGTGTGTGTGTGTGTGTGTGTGTGTGTGTGTGTGTGTGTGTGAGAGAGAGAGAGAGAGAGAGAGAGAGAGAGAGAGAGAGAGAGAGAGAGAGAATGAAGAGGAAGGAAAAGATATTCACCTTTGCTCAGCCATATCCATGCTTAGAGGCATGCTTGAGGCATGTTGCTTTATTGCTATGTGGAGCATATATTGCTCAGTCTTTTTTTAATCACTATGTTTTAATAGTAATTTTATTAAAAATTGTAACTTAGATAAAAATCTAATACAAACTAAAAAATAGAAAATGAAAGGTTCAGTAAGAAAAAAAATAGAAAAGAAAAAAAATAGACAAAATAAAAAATGACTTCCACCTTCATCACAAGTAAAAACAATTTTAGTAACATATCATCTCTAACATATAACAAATGTTCTCTTCTTCCCATGTTTGTTTCCAATTTGTTTATCTATAAACAAATTCTTAAAAACCTTGCTATTTCAGTTCTGATTGGCAAAAGTCATTAAGGATTACTAGAGATGACAACATATCTATTTTAACCTTGATCAGATAAACAACTTTATATTCATTCTGTTCACTTTTAAAAATCTTGATCTTAAGTCCCTTCAAATAATGTCCTAAAACTTGATTTCCTTTATTTTTTATTTTGTCCCATCTCACGAAATTCTTCAAAGCTTTAATAAAGCTCTTTTGTAAACCCAACATAGGAAGGTTATATAGGTTACCCTCTTGGCTTGTTATTTATTTGTTCCTTCTAATTATTAAGATATTAGTTTGTCTCTTTTATATGTCCCAATGAACATATGTTCATATTTTCATGAACAAAGTAAAGACCTGCCTGGATATATGACTTCCTGTATAAAATCTTAGTAAGCTTAGAATGAAATCTTATTTTTGGTATAATTGAGGTGGAATCAAAAAGAAATAATTTACAGCATGATTTAAAAAAAATAGCTGAAATCTCAGAAAATATATTGTGTAGAAATTTATAAAGCTACGAAGGCAGCTTATAATATTTTAAATAAATACAAATAAGTTATAACACATCAGATGAAAATACTGAAATTGCTGTTCTATTCCCAGAACAGAGATGCAGATTGCATTTTGCAAACATGGGTGCATTTTTTCATGCATTATATTCAGGAAAGCAAGACAGCATCATATATTTCCAGCTTTAATATTATATATTGTATGTAACATTTTCCCTTTTATCCAAGCTTATAAAGTTTACATACAGGTATATGTAGTTGCTATGAGTCACACAACCATTATTGTACATACAACTGTCCATGCAAAATTCACCTTTCAGAGCATTAGAAAGTGTAAATGCCAGAGGAACTATGGGATAAGTGCAATATTGCAAGCAGTGTTATCCACAGATTATCTACCCATGCACTGAAATAACTGCTTTGTAGTAAGACTGGAAATTCTTGCAATCATTCCTGTGTCACCTATGCAAAGATGGTAATATACAAGGTAACAGATTGGAATTCTCTTCCTCTTAACAGGTTAATGCATCAGTTAAAAATGCATGTGTATAACCAAGTTTACTGATTAGAACACAGTCAAATGTTGCCCTCCACTGCCCTTTACCAGGTCTCATTGCATATCTGGTGATATGGGTGAACAATGAAGCAGGGTTGAAGGAGAAGTCAAGAAATTGACAGGTGACAAGATATTTTTTTGCTTTGTCAGGTTCTGAGCAAATTTATGCCCACTGTCTCCTTTAGTATATACCAAAGATCTAGCAACCCATTTCTTAAGTGATAAATTAGATGGCAATGGAAAGCTATAACCATGGAGTGTAGTCATCTTGCCTATATGAGCCAGACTGACATTTCTTTTAACTATCATTTCTTTAACTATCTTTTTGGCAAAGAGTGGGTTCGGTTTATAGCTTTTAGAAAGTGTGCAGTCTATGACTAGCACTGACGTTACCCAGTTTGGGTAATGAAAAATCTGCAAGAAAACAAGCAAGCTCAAGAACCCCTCATGTGCGGTCTATGTTAGGATTACTTTATACATTCTATGCATTTGCCACATGTCAGCTTTCAACAATCGCACCACTAAATTTTGAAAAGAACTCTGAATCTCCTCCATACACACATGCAGGCAATAGAGAGTGCTTGGGTGGCTCAGTGTTCCCCTATTCCATTTTAATTCTGCATAAATCAGGAGTGTCAAACTGCCGGTGCGCGGGCCAGATGCGTCATCCAGAAGCTGCGCCCACCCCATTGCCAGCAATGGCAAAACCATCCCGATACGTTGTGTGACATCACGTGATGTCGCGAGTTTCACATGTCTGGCATAAATTAACCGTAAAACATAGCCTTTGAATATATCCAGAAAGATTTTAATATTTATTACTAAATCTAAGGCCAGAAATTTGAAATAAGGAAAACTGATTTATTATGGAAGATGCAATTAGTTATAAAATTAAATGGGCAGGGGGACTGACTGATAATACTAGTTGTGAAAATAATGTTTTAATTCCCAACGTGAACACATTTTGATTTACCTGCAACCCATCATATTTTCCTTAGTCTTATTTGTATGAATATTGTATTTCAACACCAAAGGAATTCCAATATATTTGGAAAGTACCATGTTGAACAGAATATTTTTTTCAATTTTTGTGACCCTTCACTCATCAAGTGACTCTTATAGCTATGTGATAGGGATGGAGAACCATGGTCCTCCAGATGTCTAAAATGACAGCTCCCAAGCATTCATGAGATGTGGTGGTGCAGTGGTTGGAATGCAATATTACAGACTGACTCTGCTCACTACCAGAAGTTCGATCCTGACAGGCTCAAGGTTGACTCAGCCTTCCATTCTTCTGAAGTCGGTAAAATGAGGAATCAGATGTTTGGGGCCAATATGCTGATTCTGTAAACTGCTTAGAGAGGGCTGTAAAGCACTATGGAACGGTATATAAGTCTAAGTGCTATTGCTCAGGCTATAGTGCTAGACAGCTTGGGAAGTGGAGAAAAGAGAGCTGGGAGTGATTCTTTTGCAACTTCTTGAAGATCACAACTTTTCCAGCTATGTTAAACCAAGAAAGATTATCAGTCAGTGCAATAAGTGTAAGAAATATCTTCTATGAGGCTTAATAATTATAATGCCATCTTCTGGGGGAGCAGTTGAATGTTTAGTTTTCCATACAGCCAATGAGAAAGTTATCCAGTGACCTGAAGTTCACTAAAAATTCTGGAAAATAACAGGCCAGATTTGGAAAGTCCTTGCCTTAACATCATAAAAAAAGCTATGCTTTACAGATACAAAATTCCTAGAACTGTTGGACAGTTCTCGTGTGTGAACTTTCTCATCCAAACTGAACTTTAATTGCTCAATAGTTCAATACTAATCAAGAGGTTGACATCAAACTATTGTGTAACTCACGTCAGTTTTGCAAACATATTCTTTATTTTAAAATCATATCAGTATTCAAGGTAGTTTTCTGAATATTACTTCCCTAATGAATGACAAAGATTAGCAAGGTGTGTTAGTGGCAAGAATGCTAATAGTAAATTTGGAAACCTCCTTTTAAACATAGAAAATAAATAATAGTGTAGTAGGCATCAGGGGATAATCTGTCTATCTATCTATCATTTATCTACCTACCCCTGCCTACCTATCTACCTATCCATCTATTCATCTAATCACATAATAGATTGCTGAGAAATAACAATAAAAAATAAAAGTATAATTAAGCAAAGTTAATAATATAAAGTCACAACACTGAAATAATTTAATCCACCATGCCAACAGTACTTACTTTCTTCATTTCCTGAAAACTGTTCAGAATAATTCACATTTTACCACCCTATTGATGTCCATGGTCTTAGTTTGTGAAATGAACATCTCTCCCTCACCTAAGAAATATGAAAACTGAATACGGATGAGAAATTGGTTGAACAAAGTATCACTCAATGGATCACCAATGAGCAACGGATCACCGATGAGCAACTTTTGAGGAGGTCAGGTGCTTATCAATGGGTCTGAAAGAGACAACCGTGACATAATCATTATCATGGGCATGACTACATTTTTAAAGCCATGTGAGTTAAAGAATTAAACTGCTTCTATTTCCATTTTTTAAATGACCCAATCAATTTCTGGGGACTCTATGCAGCAAATATGCAACTATAAGTAGCCACTCCTATTCTAGTCTGCCAGGACCAAAGGAAAAAGAGAGGTGAAATATGCTATGGAAGGAAGGAGGTCTAGGGCAGGGATCCCCAATCCCCGGTCCGTGGACCAGTACCGGGCTGCAGCATGCCAGCAACCGGTCCACACAAACAAGTAAAGCCCCATCCATGGGATGCAAGCAGCACCCAAAACCACATACTCTCCGGTCCACAGAAAAACCTTTCTCCATGGAACCAGTTCCTGGTGCCCAAAAGGTTGGGGACCTCTGGTAAAGATCAAAGAGAAGATAGAAGAACCAATTTCCTTGCTAAAAACTGTATAATGCTATTGATTCCCCAGAAATCTGGTAGAGAATGAGAATCTGGACAATAAAAATTAGAACAGAATAGAGCTGGAAGGAACCTTGGAGGTCTTCTAGTCCAGCCCCCTGCTCAAGCAGGAGAACCTATACCATCTCAGACAGGTGAATGTCTAGTCTCTTCTTGAAAATCTCCAGTGATGAAGTACCTACGATTTCTGGGGGTAAGCTGTTCCACTGGTTGATTGTCCTCATTGTCAGGAAGTTTCTCCTTAATTCCAGGTTGCTTCTCCTTTTGATGAGTTTCTAACCATTGTTTCTTGTCCTTCCCTCTGGTGCTTTGGTAAACAACCTGGCCCCCTCTGCCTTGTGGCAGCCCCTCGGATACTGGAACATTGCTATCATGTCTCCCCTATTTCTTCTTTTCTTTAGACTAGCCAAACCCAAGTCCCATAGCTGTTCTTCGTATGTTTTAGTCTTCAGGCCTTTGATCATCTTAGTAAGTCTTCTCTGATTTTTTTCCAAACTCTCAACATCTTTTTTGTGATATGGTGACCAAAACTGGCTGCAGTATTCCAGGTGTGGTCTCATTAGGGTTTTGTAAAGCAGTACTAGTACTTCGTGTGATCTTGATTCTATGCCTCTGTTTATACAACCCAGGATTGTATTAGCTTTTTCGGTTGCGGCTGCACACTGCTGGCTCATAGTCAAGTGATCGTCCACTAGGACTCCAAGGTCCCTCTCACAGTTACTGTTTTCAAGCCAGGTCTCGCCCAATCTGTACTTGTACCTTTGATTTTTCCTGCCTAAATGTAAAACTTTGCTTTTCTCCACATTGAAACTCATTTTGTTGGATAGAGCTCATTATTCAAGTTTGTCAAGATCTTTTTGGATCCTGCGTTTGTCTTCTGGGGTGTTGGCTACTCCTGTCAGTTTGGTGTCATCTGCAAATTTGATTAATCTGTGTTGTTGTTATGAATCATTCTCTTAACTCAGTTTGTATATTTGTATAAACAGAAACACCATTAGTGGTGTCTTTCCAAAGAAAATTAGTCCGGTGTGAGCACTGGCGTCTCAACTTAGCAGAGTATGTGTATATGAGTTATTAAAGAATAGCCAGAATAGTTGCTTGGAAGTAGCATAGTCTTTTGCCAAACAGATGAAGAGACCACTGGTGATTATGCAAGGGAATGCCATTTTTGCTAATTTCCTTTTTCCCATACAGTCAGCCAAATCAGCTTAAAGGGCTCTTCTATTTTATTTTTTTTACAGCAGATTTGATGCAAAGGGAAGAAGAAAGCATCTAAAAATCACCATGCACATTCTTCTATAAGCTGTTAGTTAGGAAATGTATACATATAAAATTGAGAAAAACAAAGATAGTGGGGGGGGAGGAAGGAAGGAGGGAGGGAGGGAGGAATTGTTGCTATTCCCAAGTATTTTAGAATTTTAGAAAATATCTAAGAAATCAGAGTATTTATTGTCCAGTCTGGACTGACATGGCTTGCAAAATGCAAAAAGCAATAAGATGCAAAGAGAAAGATGGCTCGAGTATTTCTTTTTCCTTTCCTAATATAAAATACACTTCTGATTTCAAAACAAGGGTATTTTCTAAAGAAATGCAAAGCTTTCTCCACAGCCAAATCAGAGTGGTCAGAACGCCAAACAGGTGGCCCTTAGAGGTTGGCTCAGAAATCAGGCATAAATTACTCAACATGAAGTGAATGGGTTAGATTAAAACATTTACACAAAGGTGCTTGCTAATGACAATAAGGAGAAGACTATGGGGAACTGGGGAATACTTCAGGAAAGTACAGGTTGTACTATGCACATGTCTCATAGTCTGCTATATCAAGACAAAAGTTCACAAGTACTTTTGGATGATTACTAAATAATAGCCTGACTCTTAGGAATCTTCTACATACTTGGGTGTAGCAAAGAAGGGACTAAATCATCGCTTGGGACCTTGTCTGACATGAGAAACTGATGTTTGAAAGCTTAAATAAAGAATGTTAATACTGAATGGCTGTGTAATTATTGCCAGCTTTAGCATTCAGATGCTAGCAATCTGCTGAACTCCCGAATGTTGCATTTTATAACATATCAGTTTGAATAATATTTGAGATCTTGGCCAGATGTGACAAAGCAAGTGAGAAACTCTGCAGCCCAAAGCTTGCTTATCCTTAGATCACCCTTTCATTTCTCTCTCCTTTTCCCCTCCCAAAGTCAAGAGAGGAAAGATTTGTCTATTGCACTTCAAGATAAATATTGATTTTAAGACTTATTAATGTTTAAAGATCTAGTGGCTTCTATTACAACAAAATAAGTATTAGAGTTTGAAATGATATTGTTCACAACATAAAACCTTTCCTAATTTTTGATTGTTTGTCACCCTGAAAAAAGGCTGGAATCATCTCTCATAACAAAGAACATTAAATGAATAACACACACACACAGAGAGAGAGAGACTTGTGTAAAATTATAACTGACCTGAAAGTTCACGTGACAGTAGGAACAAATTACAGATTTTATAACTATTTCCTCTCTTTCAGTGCAGATAAATGCCTTATCATCCAGCAACACTTTCCATGCATTATTTCAATATTCAGTAGAACTCCACCTGTAGCTCATTGAAGAAGACACATGTGTCTTTTTATCAAATGTTCATAACTTTTTATCAAAGTTAGGAAAAGGGTACAATATGAGATGGCAGGCAGAACAAGAAGGGCTGCAGGTTTGGACTGCAAAAAAAATAACAACTACTAGATGCAGCACAGGGGTTCAGATAATTCTAATTCTTTGTTCCAATCCATGGTTTTTGTTGTATTACCTACAGCCCCAAATCTGCAGCACTTTACAAGTAGTAGAGAAGCTAAAGAACTAATTTAAGAGAAAATAATAAAATATTCAATCTTTGGCCTCTCTAAGTAGACGTTGGAGAAGACTCTTCTCTGGAATACTGGAGAATTGTTCCCAATCAGTGTACCCCATGAGTGAACATTCTGAAGTCCTTGTACTGCTAATTTATGACAGCTTTACTGATTCTTCTACCAAATGCAGTGATGAAGTATTTCTCCCCAATTTTCAGTAGCAAACTATCATTTTCATGTATTTTAAGACTTTCTTCTCCTTTTTTAGTTATGCTTTTGAGATAGTTTAAGGTAGCGTATCTCAGAGTTCAGAGTGTGACATGGAATGTTACCCAACAGTATTTTCTTCACACTCTTCTAATAAGTTTATTACTTTGATACAAAAGTATCTGAATGCAAAGCAAAGGTTTAAGAGTCTTGAATTAAACTCTTCTTCTTCTTCTTCTTCTTCTTCTTCTTCTTCTTCTTCTTCTTCTTCTTCTTCTTCTTCTCCTCCTCCTCCTCCTCCTCCTCCCCTTTCTTTCTTTCTTTCTTTCTTTCTTTCTTTTTTCTTTCTTTCTTATTCTTTCTTTATCATCATCATCATCTTTCTTTTTCATCTTCTTCTTCATTTGCCTTTTAAAGGAGTAATCAACCCTGGAGGGCATAACACATCTCAATGAACTCTTACTCTACAAGAGGCGGCAGGATTTTACAATACCAAGATGAAAATGAAAGAACAACTAAACTATTATTTTTACGGGTGCACTGAGAGAAGGGGCATCAAAAGGAGTTTAGCAATGGCAAATCAGTTGTCTCTGCTGACAGAGAGTGACTGGCCCCAAATCAACCAATTAGCTCTCATGTCTAAAGCAGTATTAAAACTCTCAATCTCCCAGCTCCTACACCTAATTGGCTCACCTGTTCTGTAATGTTTATTTAGCATTGCAGAAAGAAAGCAGGTGGAAAAGACACATTGTTCCTGCCAGTAAAGAGAACAGAAAGGAAATTAGTGATATGTGAATATAAGTCTGAACATACTGAATTTAACAGGAGTATACCTATACCTGTTTCATATATAGCAGTAGATTCAAAAAGCACAGTGGAAACCAAACATTTTGTGCGGTAGCGTATCTTCACCTTGATTCAAACTTTATTCAAGAAAACTTTTATCTTGATATTTAACTTTTTTAAATAAGGTATATCTGATCAACCTATGCAAACTCCATACATTCTGCAACTTTTGAATAGTTGTTGTTTTTGAGTTTTATTAAACAACAAAACTGCATATAATAATGGTGATATAAAATTAATTTTAAGAGGAAAAAAACCTGGGGATTTGCATCGTGAACAAAAGAACCCAAGAAAAATTAACCAGAGTAGTAGAATGTTCTCTTCCTTGACCTCCTATTGGGGAAAAAAAGTTTATTTCCAATAGCACTTACCAGCAATCCACTGCTATCCATAACGTATAGAGTTAGCCTTCCAATGTTGTACAATAAATAATTCTTTTGGCCACCTTCATGCACAAAGGACCCATTGTTCTTGATGCTTTGATAAATTCCAAGTGCTAGAAATAGAGCCAAGAACAACATGTGCACCCTTGGGCCTTTCTCCATTGCTGAATTAAAGTGCTATCCACCCATGCTTGAGTCAACAGTAAACTGTTGCCCCCATTGCCAATCCCTATCCTGTCTCAGTTGCATCTGTGGTGATTCACTGCAAATGGTGCAATGCACCTCCACAACATCATCTGACTTGGCTATCCTCCCCACTCCACACATTATCTGTTGGTAAGAAAACATCCACCAGTAACAGCAGTGAAAGAAATGAGAACTAACATCTTTGACCAGCTGATCCCTTCTCCAGATAAAAGAAAGGTAAACACTGAGAAGAGCCCAGGACCATAAAAAGAGCTGAATTACATACAGGTAGTCCTTGGCTTACCACTGCAAATAAGCCCCAAACTTCCATTCCTAAGCAAAGCAATTATTAAATGAGTTTTGCCCTATTTTATAGTCTTTTTTGCTAAGTTTTTTGGGGGGAGGGTTACAGTTGTTAAGTGAATCAAGTTGCCATTAAGCAAATCTGGCTTCCCCCATTAACTTTGCTGGTCAGAAGCCAGCTGGGAAGGTTAGAGAGGGTGACCACATGACACTAGAACAGGGGTAGGCAACCTTGGCTCTTTTGTGACTCATGGACTTCAACTCCCAGAATTCCTGAGCCAGCCACGCTGAGGGGAAAGGGAGAGGTTTCCAAGCTGAGCTATGCTGGCTCAGGAATTCTGGGAGCTGAAGTCCACAAATCATAAAAGAGCCAAGGTTGCCTACCCCTGCACTAGAACAGTGCAACTGTCATAAATATGTCAAGTGTGGAATTTTAATCACATGATCATGGGGATTCTGCAACATTCGTAAGTCACAAATCACTTTTTTCAGTGCCATTGTAATTTGGAATGGTCCCTTATGAACTGTTAGAAGTCAAGGACTACCTGTATTACTGCTTCTATTAAATGTTTTAACTAATAGCTACATCGGGAAGAAATGTGCAAGTATCAATTATTTCAGTTCACACTTCCTGGCTTTTGTGGGCAATGGCAATGGAGGGAAAATTAAACTATATTAGGGAAACAGTAGAGTAATAAACTGCTAATGGAGTAATAACAAGTATTGTGTCACTGTTGTGCATATCTTTAGGATTATTTTATATTTCTATAGAAATTGTCTTTTTTTCTACAAACTGAAAAAGCCTACAAAACATTAACATGATTGATGAGTTCTAAAAATCATTGAGCAATTTTAATATAGGTATATTGACTGGGAAAATTAGATCAGACATAAAAACAATTATGAAAACTTTTTTTCTGGATCAGGCTTTGGCTTCATCCATCTATTCTACAATTTATTATGTTTGTTTAAACCAGAGATGGAATCCAGCAAGAGAAAAGGATAGCTGCCAGTTAAAAATAATAATCACAGATATCTCTGAGAAACATTTTTAAATGTTCTTGGGATTCATGTCAAACTCTCAAAAAACCTGGACTAGACACAATGCAACAAAAAGGAAGTGCTATGATGACTTTTAGATACCAAACTATAGAGAGAAAATGAACTCCACTGAATGAGAGGGAGAGAGAGAGAGGGAGGGAGGGAGGGAGGGAGGGAGGGAGAGAGAGAGAGAGAGAGAGAGAGAGAGAGAGAGAGAGAGAGAGAATTCTTTCTTCTATAACCCTCTAAATCAGTGATGGCGAACCTTTTAGAGACCAAGTGCCCAAACTGCAACCCAAAACCCACTTATGCATCGTCGGGTGCCAGGTGAGCATGGCCCATTGGGTGGGTGTGGCCCATTGGGTGGGCGTGGCTGCGGTGGTAACGGCAGACTGGGTGGGACTAAAAAGTTCAATCAATCAATTCCAACTTTGCAAGAACTTTTTTTTCCCCATGAGACGTTGAAATTGACTGATTGATTGAACCTTTTTTTTTTTTGTACACGGCGGCGGAGGCCTAAAGTGAAAAGGTTTTAGAAAACCCAGCTGAAGGCCTAGGACTGAGGCGACGGCGCGCGTGCCCACAGAGAGGGTTCTGAGTGCTGCCTCTGGCACCCGTGCCATAGGTTCTCCACCACTGCTCTAAATGTTTATTATCTTGTCAGAGACAATATCAATATACCAGCTTTTACACATGAGATTAAAAGAGATAGTCTACTCCAGGCAGTCCCTTGCCTATCCAAAGTCTTCTACTTTTTGATATTGAGGAAAACATCTTTAAAAAAATACTTGGTATTTTTTTAAATGTGAATAGAAATAGAAATGTCCAGCTGCAAATTTCTATTGTGTTTAAGTGAACATAAGTTGTTCCCTTCCAGGCTTTTTCCCTCACTGAGGAAAGGTTGAGGACACACACTCCCCTTTATCCATTAAATGAGTCTGATCCCCACCCAAATATGGAGATTTCACTGAAAGATTGTTTTCTGCCTGATAGTCTCTCAGTCAATATCCCTCCATTGAAATTGCTCAAGAATTTTTTAGAAGTTACCAAGCCAGTTAATGTATTATACATTATTTAGTCTGCAGAAAAAGCCTGGTTAATTATGATAATTCCATAGAATTACACAATAGTAATCCTTTAGCAGACATTGCAGTGATATAATACTTATGTAAAAGTAGGGTAGGTTCCATAATTAATTCCAACATAACCTACAGGGTTTCCTCTGTGAGACCACATTCCTTAAACACTGAGAACTTTTAACATCATTGGAAAATCTTCTTTCACCAACTTTTTAAAACTTGAATGTTACAATGTTACAATCAAACAATGTATACCTATATTTTTCACCTGCCCAAACATAGATAAATGATGATAGATAGATAGATAGGTAGGTAGGTAGGTAGGTAGATAGATAGATAGAAATGTTAAAAGGCACTGATTTGCAAGGTTTTGCCATATGTTGGAATGTCCAGTTTCCATATTTTCAAATAAAATGTCTATTCATCTCCCTATTTCTCTATTTATCTAACAGCAGATATAGGATGCAATTGTTTGGATGACCATTAGACTGCAACAACAAAAAATATGGAAACAACAAGATGCATAAATTGTAACACTTTGCTGCCATCTAATGGTGATCCAGATTTGCAGCTCAGATCTGGTAGCCTTGTCTATCTTGGCACTTGGTAATACCCACTCTTCTTTGAATGCATATAGACCTTGTTTAATCCATGATAAAAGGTTAACAATCTGTGGTCTTTTGCCCACCTCTCCATTCTAACAATTAGCTGTAATATCTCACAAGATTGGAGTCAAATAATAATTTAAGGACTATAGACTGAAGTCACCATACGGTATAAAGGTACACAAGATTATGTCTTCTGGAAATGTAGAGTTCCAACTTCCAGAATCCTTTGCTGTCATGCTGATTGGAACTGATGAGAGCAGAAATCCAAAACATCTGGAAAGTACAAGGTTGTCTTCCATTGAAATCCTTGCTCCTCGAATCACAGGCTTTGCCATCATTTCTCTTCTCAAACAAATTTCCCTGAAGTTTGCCCTTTGCCTCAGGCATCAAAATAACCATTTCTAGGAAAAACGAGAAGGAAAAATATTCTCGGAAACACTTCAGAGTATAGTTCAACTGAAAATGCAGTAAAAGTGTGCAGTATATGTTAGCACTTCTTTTCAAATGATGAGATCAACATTATTATGATATTGATGACAGACTCATTTTTAAATAATACTCAGATTATTCATTTTCACCCAATTCTATATACTATTGACTTGACCCACATACTTGTTATATACAGTCTATAATCTACTAAACCAAGGATTGCTAAATAGTTTAATGTATTAACATTATACAACAAAATAACACTATCAAAAATCCCTATAAAAATATCTTGCCTGAAATATTTTCAAAGCCTTCTTAATGGCCAGCAATGTTATTCATTTCTATTTCAAGAGTAGCTACTGAAAAGATATCATTCTGAGTTGCCCCCATAAAGGCTACCAGAATGTACTGCAAAAATCCATAGGGTCACTAGATAACAGCACGAAGATATGGAAGACTTTAACTTTTCTGATTTTAAAGAATGGTAAAGTCATGCCAAAATTAGCACTCTCATAGGTGATGTAGATAGAAGCCAAAAATAGATTTGGGGTGGGTGGGATTAATATCTGAAATCTATAAAAGCTAGTCTCCAGAGCAGTGCTTCTCAACCTTGGCAAATTTAAGATGTGTGGACAGGAGGATGAACCTGCTGTTTAAATGTCTTTTATGGAAACAACTTCAGCTCTCGTATATCTGACAGAAAAATGAGCTGATGACAATGGTAAAGAGGATATTTCAAGCAAGGGAAAGAAAGCACTTCTGAATTACATCATTGCTCCTGCCCTATTAAAAGTGAAGCCCCTTTGCTACAGAAGCCAGCTACTGAATTCGTCAAATACTAACCCTGTTTTTTTTTCCCCAAACCACTAAAATTGTATGATTCAGTCTTGTGAGTCAGTCCAAATGTGGGCCAGAGATTTGATTACCAATAGATTAAACTGGGAGCTAACTTAACTTACATAACAGGACACCTCATGGGAGCTGACCAAAGGAATGGGGGAAATTCCTCTACGTGCCCTCTCCAGCCCCCAGCCCCAGCCTGGAAGTAATTTCTCTGAAGATAAATGCAGAGGAATTCATGTGCATTATACTATAGTCAGCCAAAGTCAGCTTAGACATATTAATACCATGGTTGACAATGAAGGCCAACAAGGGCCTTTTTAACTTGCATTATTTTGGCATCCTAAGAAAATAGCAGTGGCTTCCTAGAAGCTTCTAAGTTTAGAAGGATGTGTAACAAATTGAGATGTTATCAGAATGACAAAAACTTCTCCACGCTATACATACATACCTGCAAGGTTTTTATCCATGAGTATCCACAACACCTTGACCAAGGCAAACCAATGCCTCAGCTCTTCTGATCACCCAAGAAGACCTTTCGGCAGGGGATAGAGTGGCCAGATGCATGTTCAATGAAAAATTTAGCACCTGTGATGTTACCTAGTTTGGGTAATGAAACGTCTGCAAGAAAACAAGCAAGCTCAGAGAGAACCAATGACGCCTCAAAATTTTCATAGATGCTGACATCCATTAGTCCTCCAGATTATTTCAGATTTGCCAGTTCAAAGATGAGCTTGAAGAACCTCAAGAATACCTATTATTTTCATCCTTTACACAAAAGAGATTTTACCTCCCATTTTAAATAAGAATTATTCCAAAGGATCAGTTTCTCATGGGAATAGGAATCAAAATTTAGATTCCTAACAAACACCAATAATTATTTTAAGATATCTAAGTGGAATTAACATAGATGACTCTCTTAAAATATATTCCAATCCTGAGGTAATATTCATTTTTACAAGATGTTCTCCTCCCTATAGGTATTAAAATTGCCATCATTAATCCATGTTATACATGCAGAAAGGTTCAAATTTATCACAAACGTTATTTTTCCAGAAGTAAATAAGTAATGAAATCTGAATAAAAACAAGTTTGCTTTTACATATTTCCATGGACACCATATTGTTGTTCACAAAATATTAGTTATATTTCAATTTTATAACCAGAATATCTACCCCATTGTATAATCTCCCCAAATCCAGGTAGAAAATTTTAATTATACACATATAATATCTTATATTGAGCTCCCGTTGCCTGAATACTTTGAACAATAAAACTGATCAACCATTCAAAACTACATCTTGCAAGTAATTTTTCCATGTGCCTGATCTTGGTATAAAAATGTTGATCTCTCCAGATGTCAGAGGAATCATATAAACATTAAACCAACATGCTTCTACCTCAGGTTTAATTTTCAGTTGCGTAGAATAGTTCTAGGCACAGAGACAGTGATGTCCTAAGCCAGTTGGCCCTTCCCAGCAAAGCCAGTTTCAAGATAAATTATTTGAATAACAAACATTAACTCAGACAAAGGCCATTGATCTTGATCCTGGACACCCTGCAAAAATTCTGCAAAGTAGAATTGTTTTAATAGGAATTAGATTTGCGTGGTTTGATTCAGTGGGTTAATATTGTTAACCCAATTAAAGTTCAATGCCATTTATGACATTTGAATATACGTAATGAACACTGAATGCTTAGGGATTTGTTGAACGGGAAAGATTTGAATTGAATAGGAAGAGACATAGAATAGAATATCCTGAAATAAGGCATAATTAATTGGAACAATAAACAGCAAGATATGTCACAGCAAGATTCTGCTGCAGTTTAGTGGTATGAAATAATTTTGCATGCTACTTTTTTTGTTCATGTGGAAAAACCTGCTGAGTGGACATATATTTTTCTCTGGGGGCATATAGTAGCTTCCAGAAGAGGGGAGGGAAGAAGAAGAGAAGGAAAATTTGGAAGTAAAAATGTGGCTCCTAACAGACCATCCAATTTGATTTAGTCCCACACCAATATTGCTTTAAAAACAAATCTAGTGAAAGATTTCCAAGTGTCTTGTGTTGTTTGGCTCTTAACTAAGATGACTAGTTTGATACCATTTTTCTTCTTATAATCATGGCACATATCCTAACAGCAGTGCATGGTCTTACTCTATGGTTATGTTATATACTACTAGAGGAATTCACTGACTTGTAAAATTCAAAATAAATATCTTTTTTATATATCCTTTTCAAATCTATTGGACTTTATCAAGCAAATAGTTTGAAGGGCCCTGCTGACTAAATAGTCATGTTTATTTTATTAATAGAAAGGTTATGATCTATTAAACAGATACTCTTGGAATATTTATTTATTTATTTATATTTCATATCTCTTAACCATCCATCTCCCTCTTTACATATTATTTGTTCACATTTCCAGGATTCAGTGGAATTTACAGAATTCCTAAATATGCATGTATGTATATACATGTATGTATTATCTTGAGTTTGGTGCACCCTGTCGGCCCAAATATGGGAGAAAGGAATCTTTTGCCTGTAACAGCTCAAACTAGAGCCATCCGCAGGCTTAGCAGTCGCATCTGCGACATTATATGTGTTTTTCAAAATTTGGATTGCTAACAAAGAAAATTCCCTCTTGACCTTATCGGTAAAGCTTGAAAAATCAAGAAAAGTTGGTCTGTATGGGAAGACTCTAAGCTTGGACCCGACAGACGTACAATCCGTCTACATAATTGGAGATCCGGTGTCCAAGAAAGAGTGAAACAGTCGATACTCTGTGGGGAGAAGAATTATCTTGAGTTTGGTGCACCCTGTCGGCCCAAATACAGGCAAAAGATTCCTTTCTCCCATATTTGGGCCGACAGGGTGCACCAGACTCAAGATAATTCTTCTTCCCTGTCTCATAGCTGACAAAGTGAGAAAGAACCTGTGCCCTAGAGGTTAATACATCTGCCTAACATGCAGACAGCCCAGGTTCGAATCTCAGAAGGGTATGTCTGGTTGAAAAGAACTAAAAAGTTCGAAATGGCTATTCCAGTTCTCCCTTAATTCTTTGTTAGCAATCCAAATTTTGAAAAACACATGTATGTATATGTATTATGTGGAGGGGTCTGAGTAGGTACCTAGCTTGATTTTTGAGGCTGGACCTAATATAAGCCCTATCCCAAAAATAAGCCCTATTTTTGGGGCAAGCCGCATACTTAAAAATGAAGCTAGGGTGGGGGTAGGGGTGTGGAGCTAGCCCACGTGCCCCGCACCCACTTACCTGGCAGCCAGGCCTCTCCTCACTGGCCCACTTCTTCTGAGGCATCTTCTACAGCTAGGCCTGCATTTCTCAGTCACAGGCCTTTCTGGAAGGTCTGTGCAGCCAAGAACTGAGCTATGGATTCAAGACATAGCTCAGTACTCAGCTGCATATGCCTTCTGGAAAAGCCTAACTGCAAAATGCAGGCTGCAATGCAGCTGCAGAATGAAGCTGCTCCTTCAGCCCTAGAAGAAGTGGACCTGCTGTCGGTGCCAGAGGTAAGTAAGACATTCCCCCAAAACAAGACCTGGTGCCACTTTTGGAGGCAAAAATAAGACCCGATCTTATTTCCAGGGAAACACAGTATACAGATATGAATATGCAGGTAGTCCTTGACTTAGTAACTATTCAAAGTTCTGACCACCAGCACCCCTTCCAGTGGTCATATGATTGCATTTTGAGCAGTCACATTTACGACTGTTTGCAGGATCCCATAGTCATATGACAACAATTTATGACATTTTTGCCAGAAACCAATGTTTACTACTGGTTTCCAGCAAAAAATGCCCACTGCTAATGGGTTTGCTTATCAACTGCTGTTCACTTAACGACCACCGCATTCATTTAAAAATCACAAAAAATGTCATAAAATTGGGTTGGTCACACAGGTGCCTTGATTTGTAACTGTCATGACATATAATGGTACATATACATATACATACACAGACACATATACAAACATATATACATACACACAAATGTATATATTGTACACATATGATTATAGCCCAGTTTGTTGCATCAGGGTCCAGCCTTTTAATTAGCAACAGTAAAGCCATTAAACTTTGCTGTTCTAGCTCATTTGAAGTCTTATGAAAGCATAATGTTTACTTGATCATATTTTCACTGCCAAGGGAAGGGATATGAGGGATTTTCATTCTCAGAGGCCAAAACCACTTCACTTATCTTGGGTACTCTGTCAGTGTACTTGCTGACAAGTGCTGTTTATTGTGTAAGCAGAAACATGTCTTATATCCACCCGGGTTTTAGCGAGATGGTTTTATGGCAGTTTAATCCACTATGTGGATACAAGAGACAAAATGATAAATATATGTTTTCACACTGTTAGGAAAAAGTGTCATAATCAAAACCAAAGTAAGAATTGTTCAGCTTTGTATTTTCTAAGCCAGATTAACAGGGGTTTAGTACATACTATTAAAAGTGGGAGCACTATCAGGCACAACTGCTGTCTTACAGATTTTGGATCCAGTAGGAGCCCAACTTACTCCCAAAATTTAGGGTTAGAATTTTGAAGGACCACATATTTCCTCTTATAAGCTACTTCAGTCTGAATACTTCAAGGCCCCTGCTTTTTCTTCTCATACTTTTTCTTAATTTTAAAGATTAAGCGGGTTAGGATTGGACTACTCTTTAAACAAAAAATCATTCTGTTTAATATAAAGTCAACATCCATTGTTATCTTCAAATTAGATTAAATTGGTGAAATGCATCTACCTAGACATGCTCTTGGAAGTTGTAGTGAATTCAGAATGCAGCAGCAGGACTTCTGCTTAGTATTTCTCAGCAATATGTGATACCTACTCACTACCCTCTGTAGTTTTCTGAGTTAAATTCAAGGTGTAAAAATATAAATCCATATAAAACTTTTGGGACCCAGCTATTTGAAGGAATAACTTCTCCCTATGTGGTGAATTAGGACGTCTGATTGTCCTCTTGTCATGGGTGGTAGTCAAGAGGTAGGTTTGTCTAGAATCAGCTAAGAGAAGAGTGGTACCATTTTTTGAAAAATTCTCTCCCTGTCATTATTAGGATGGGCCCCTCTCCATCTTGCTTGAAGACAACATTAAATACTTATTCTTCTACTCAGAAGCTGTTATTTTAGACTGTAGTTTGGATACTTTATTATTGAATCTATAAATATTTGAGTTTTACTTCTTGTGTTTTTATTGTAATGTATGGATGTTATAATGGGTTATGATGCTTTGGGATAGCTGTGAGGTTAGTGATGTTGCTCTGGGTTGGGCTGGCCAGAGTGAATGGGGGAGAAATATGTTAATAAATTAGGAGACTTGGCTACTCCTATAGTTCTGTAAGTTATTGCTAGCACATTGATCCAATAAAGGATACAATAGAATTTGCTCTGTGTTTCTTATTCTGTGGTACAATGCACCTAATCATATTGTAATATTAGCAGAATGTTAAAGATTGTGTTATTTCTTTTACAATGACCACTTTTTGTTCCCTTTAGGTAAACCAGCAGGTTATGGAAGCAATAGACGTTCCTCTTCTACTAGGGGAATAGTGGATGAATGCTGTTTTCAGAGCTGTGACCTGATACGGCTGGAGATGTACTGTGCTCCTGTCAAGCCACCTAAATCTGCACGATCTCTACGTGCTCAGCGACACACTGATATGCCTAAAGCACAAAAGGTAGCTAAAGTGTAATCAAATTTTATCTGATTATTTGTTACATATGAGGATTTTCAGCATTGCTCCAAGCATGGGATGGACATATGGTTGCTCAGTGCCAGAAATCCAAATTTGATATCTATGGGCAGCTTTCATTTCCAAAATACTGTAGTCTTCCAATATTAAACAGAAATGGAACAGAAGACATCAGAAGAGAGCCACAGATATAACTGTACATTCCACATCTCTTTATCTCATCTATGTCTTTGCCTTCTTTTTCTTTCTCTATTAGTAGCTCCTGATAAATTATCAGTGTTATTTTGAAACATCCTGGTTTATTGTAGCCGTGCCTGACTTTTTTTTCTAATTAGCCACATTATTTCCCCATTCCTATCTAGCTTTCTTTCCTCTATCTCAAAAGACTTGACACTCTTGCTGAGAAGCAAGTCATTGGGTACTTTAGAAAGTATTGCCCTCCGCTTATGATTTACTCTCTAAGGATTGCTTATATGTGTGTTGATATCATCTTTTAGGAAGAAATTCTGCCACAGATTCCCTCCCACAGACCGGTACGCTCCCACAGAGCGGGCCTCCTCAGGGTGCCGTCGGCCAAGCAATGTCGGCTGGCGACCCCCAGGGGGAGGGCCTTCTCTGTGGGTGCCCCCACCCTCTGGAACGAGCTACCCCCCGAGATCCGGACAATCCCGGATCTCCTAACCTTCCGCCGCGCCCTCAAGANGAATTTTAAATAGGGATAATTTTTAATGATTTTAATAATGTCACAGCTACAAATATTTGGTTTTTAATTGGCTTTTATAGGGGAAATGTTGTGTGTGTTGTTTGTATTGTGTTATTTTAATATGCTGTGAGCCGCCCTGAGTCCCGTGGGGAGAAGGGCGGCATATAAATTATGAAAAATAAATAAATAAATAAATAAAGAAATAATGCTGCTTTAGCTACTTAATGGCTGGTAGTCATCCTTGAACTTTGCAAAGGATAGTTTACTAAAAGTCTCTAGTCCCAACTAACTTTCATAAACTTTGTTGTCCATTTTTGTATTGCCATCACCTTTCTGTCCATGTTTATGAAATGCCTGTGGTTGACCATTGTGTGACACTGAATGCTGGACTAGAAGGGACATAGGCTGATCCAACAGGACTCTCTGTTCTTATGTTCTTTTCTTAGGCTTCTGTCCAATGTAGTCATCTCAAAGTAAGTCTCGCTGAAATCAGCGGGATTTACTTCTGCTGCTGCCTACACATGGGATCAAGCACTGATCTTACAACTGATTTTTATCTGAACATTTTAGAGTCAGTTTTACTTTTTAAATTTTCCCCAGGCTTTAGAGTGGTCTAGAATTTAAATTAGTAAAATAAATAAATTGGCTTCTTTTAACAATCTTTTGAAGTCATGAGGATTCAGCTGTGGCCTTTGGGGCAGCTTGGCTACCATTACAATAAGGCTCAGCTTGTTGGTTGGAATGCAAGGAGGTCTCTTTATGAAAATCAACTGATGGAATAAGACCAAAGTCAGAAATGATTGTATTCTGTTAATACCACTAGCAGACAGAGAAGTCTCTCTCATTAGAGTAATGCAGGGTCTTCAAACTTGGCCCTTTTATGACTTGTGGACTTTAATTTCCAGAATTCCTCAGCCAGGCACACTGGCTGACGAATTATGGGAGTTGAAGTCCACAAGTCATAAAAGGGCCAAGTTTGAAGACTCCTGGAGTAATGCCAGAAAACAAACCAGATGCTTCTACTGATTTTAAAATGTCTCAAGTATTCATGTTAGTCAGAAACAGGGCTAATTAGACCAAACTCGCTTTTTTATTTTGCTTCTTTCTTCATTCTAATTGTACTCTGCTTTATATTCTAATGCGCATTCAAACTGACTCACAAATTTAATAAAAGGCAATAACATTTTCTAAAAAGAGGGAAAGTTAAAATTTTAGTTAAAATTATTGCTCAATTATTTAAAAATTAAAAATGTGATAAAACATCTGCCACCTTACAGGATTTTTAATGGCTTAAAGAGTGAAAACCAAACATCTAAAGGACTTCATTCCATTAAGTGGGAGTAATTTATTTATTAAACTATTTATTTATATGCCGCCCATCTCATCAAAGGCAACTAATGTGGGTGAACATTCTCTCCTAAGTGTTAAAAAGAAAGAATTTAATTTGTACAATCAGATTTTAAGCAGTGCTTTAAATATCCACAGCTTAACTTGTGCCTGGTAAGCACATGGTAAACAGTGAAAATATTTCAGTTCAGAGTTAATATGATGTCGGTATTTTCTTCAGCTTCTGCAAACTAGGTGCTGCATTTTGCACCAATTTAAACTTTTGTGTGTTTTCAAGGACAGCCCCAGGTGAATCATGCTGCAGTGTCAAAACTGAAGATAACCAAGGCAAAGACAAAATAAAGCACTGGATAAAATAAAGCACATTTGTGAAATTTATATTAAAACTTTCCTTCAGGAATTTAGTGATATACATGGCATTCTCTCTTTGTTTTTCCCCACAACAAGATTTGGGGTGACAAATCATTGCTCAATGAATTTCTATAGTTGAGGTGGGTTTCAACCTGGATCTCTTTAATTCTGCTCCAGCACCTTAACTATTATATTACACTGACTTTTATGTTATTAGTGGCTAACATATAATGCTTTGTCAGGTTAAGTTTATATTCTCCAAGGAATAGCATTCAAAATTCAATACAGTGTTATTACTGGACACACACTATCATATCATTTCACAAATTAAACTTGTTATAACTTTGTTATAGTTTGTTGTACAAGGTTTTCCATTGCAGACAAAAATAGCTGCAGCTAAACAACCAGGAGATTGGCATAGTCTCATAGGAACCATTTTTCTACACATTTCAACTAATCCTCAGCTACATGCCCAGAAAAGAGATTTTTTTGTTATTATAATGGGAGATTCATATGTAATAGTCTTAATTTTGGAGCATAGCAGCTTGAAATCTGTAAGTGGCTTTTAAATGTTAACTCTAACAACTTTAACAACTCCAACTCTATCAGTCTACCTACCTCCTGGCTTACTATACAGTAGGAGATGACCAGGCTTAGCCCGAGGGAGGAGTCTCTGCCCATGAGATCTAAGTCCAGCTCACCTTGAATTTCTTTCTATTGGTTCAGATTAATGTTAAGCTCCAGGGAAATCAGGAGATTCAGGCAGTTCAAATGTGTATAAAGTTTTATTGTAAGATGAAGGTCTCTACAATAATCTGAACTACTCACGGTCAAGGGAAATTAGCAGGAGTTAAGAATAAAAAGGAATTCAAGGTGGACTTAGATCTCTTGTGATGCATTTGGCTCCTCTCTCAGGCTCAGCCTGATCGTCTCCTACATATACTACATTCATGTTGGTGCTTCCAGGTTGAAAGGATTAGCCAGGGACATCACCGTTGCCTAGGGGACACCTGAGGGGGGTCCTTTCAGGTCCCTGTTATTTTCTAACTGAATTGGTACCTATTTATCTACTTTCATTTGCATGCTTTTGAACTGCTAGGTAGGCAAGAGCTGGGACAAATTGAGGGGGCTTATTCCATCATGTGGCTCCTGCTCTCGGGTTTGAACTGTGAAGCTGTTGACCTCTCAGTGGTCTTCTGATTCAGCATTCTAACCACATGAGCCACTGCAGCCCCTACTTTCCGGCCTAATTCCTTAGGACAGGAATAGGAAACTCTCTTTCACATTGTTGACAATATCTGGTAGCCCCCAGGTCCCTATTTCTGTTCTATGGCTTCAATATAGTCTTAGATTGCAATCTGTGAGTCAGAATAGGACTGAAACTGGCATGGTGAAACTGTCCCTTGCAAATTCTGAATTAAATCCTGATGTATTTCCAAATATAGTAAATTACCTTGGAAAAAATGGAAGTTAACACAGTTTAACCATACAGGCAAATAATGGGAAAAGACAAACTCTACCAAGGAAACTGCTTCCAGTTAGTATTTATAAATTTATTTATAATCAAATTTAAACAGCCGTTCATCTCACAAAAGCAACTCTGGGTGGTGAACAACAATAAAATAAACAACAGGGAAAAAAACCCAAATGTAAAAAATCAACATTAAAAGAAAAATGTTATAAAAACAAAATGTTGTAGAGCACGCTTCCCAAACTAGAAGCAATGCAGATGTAATATACTATATCTCCCATAGATCCAAACCACCATAATTGAAAAATAAAATTTATACAGTAGATAAACTTACAGTTTCAGGATTAGGACTTTTTGTTTAGCATGAAATGCTATACTCAATCAATGCAAAATCTGTCATAGCATCAGTGATAGTAATGAATTTTAACACAATTGAGTGACAAAAAGCTGTATATTACAAAATGTTACACACAAAAAGGTGTACATAAGGGGGCAATTTTATTAAATAAACATTGTATTTAGAAAAGCCATGTGTATGCTAGAGAAAATATCGACGAAAGCCAGAAGAATTGTTTGTTCTGAATCTGTGTTTTATTAGCTTGCAGAAAAATGATGGAAGAGAATTTTAAGTATTTAAATATGGACTAGATTTCAGTTGTGCCACTTGATATAAACTAGCTCATCTTCCCATTCAAAAAAATAGGAATAGAACTGCTGCAGTGTTCAATGACACAAGGACTGTCAACAGCGTTCACTTATACAATAATATGTCTTTTATTTTCAGGAAGTGCACTTGAAGAATACAAGTAGAGGAAGCACAGGAAACAAGAACTACAGAATGTAAGAAAATTCCACCCGTAAGAGTGAAGAATGAATGTGCCACCTGCAGGATACTTTGCTGTAAATAGTCAGACATTGGACAAAGCTAGAGTTCAATAAGTTTGATGAATTCTCCACTAATGGGCATTCTCCCTAGGAACAATGCATATCAACAGAAAGCCAACTCAGTGCTCAAACGGTTTCTGAGACTGGTAGATTGCTACTGTAATTGTTCACTTCCTGCTATAAAATGTCACAGTCCCACACCTCGTAAAAATCTTCTGCCCTCAAAGGGAGCTGCAAATGTAAAAGCCTTTAGTGGATTCAATTGCACTAAATTAATTTATGAACCCTGCTGTTGGAGTCAGTCACCAGCCTTATCTAAGTGGAGTTTACTTTTTTTTTACTTTTTTTTAAAATATTTGTTCTTCTAGATAAGCAACAGATTGTTTGTCTTGCAGTGTCTGATAACACTGTTTGATTTCCCTTCTATATTTGCACAGTTTGAAATTCCCAGTAGCAACAGCAGTAAAGTTAACACATTAATTTCACTACCGTAGTAGCTTTTTAACGGCACACGAGTCTCATGTGTTAATCTCACTCAGAGATCCTTATATGTTCCAAGATCCATAGAGAGTTCTTGCATATGTGCAAAACATTATTTTCTTCCACTGAGGATGTTACCACTCATATTGCATCCTTATGCAAAGCTAGAAAGAGCTTGTATATATTGGAACTCCCTGTGCAAACTCCCATATCTAAAACAAGCTTCTGGGTCTAGATTTTAAGATGGTCATTCCCCTGCCTATAACAGATGAAAATAGAAATATATGCAATTTGAAGAATATAATAATTTTTGTCGAGGTAAGCTGAGAGCACATATGAGCTCTCTTAAATTCTCAGTGACTTTCAGATAACTTATTCACAGCAATATAAATAACATGTCTTTTTCTTCCTTATAAGGCAATACGTAGAAATTTAGCATATTAATCATACACATATAACCAACAGTATGTAAAATCTCTTTAATAGTACAATGGTGCTATTCTGTAGCTTGTTTTATGAAAGGTCTGACCAAAACTGTAAGAGGTACAAGCAAAGTAGCATATTTGAAATGAGGTGGAGACAATGGCAAAGGTTAGGTAGAAGAGTTTGTTAAGAGATGCATGATTGATTTAAGGTTTCTAATTAATTAAAACATTAATATCGAAGAGTAATACAAGTAGTCCTCGACTTACAACAGTTAATTTAGTGACTGTTCGAAGTTACAATGGCACTTAAAAAAAGTGCCTTATGACTGTTTTTCACACTCCAGTGTCCTGGAGTCATGTGATCACCTTTTGCAACTTTCTGAGAAACAAAGTCAAAGCCAGATTCACTTAACAACTTTGGCAAGAAAAGTTGTAAAATGGGACAAACCTCACTTAACAACAGAAATTTTGGGCTCAGTTGTGGTTGTAAGTCAAGGACTACCTGTACTAATATCCAACAGAAAGGATATTTACGATTCATGGTACTGTGAAAAAGCTACGATTTTAAAACCACCTTTGAAAAGATTGGGGCTTTTCAGCAACAAGGAGGAAAAGTGGAAGAGCTTCCCAAGACTCTTAAAAGTAGTGTGGTTGTGATAGAAAAAGAAGACTGCAGGATACTATAGCTTGACTTCCTTTGACATGTGAAAACAGCAACTGCCCTACACTATCCTCGCTAAGATAGCAACCTAGTACAGTACTACCTTATTTATATGGCAATATGCTCAGGAATTTTAATTTAGGGCAAGCCAAAATTGAATATTAGCTACTGAATTTAATTTAATTTCAACCAATGATATTTTAAAACCTTAGAACCAGAAAGAAACTTGGAGATCCTATGGTCTACAGTGTCCTCAGTTCAGGATGCAACTCTAGAAAGGGCTCATGAAGTTGATGCCTAAATGCACGGAGTGGAAAAGAGAAATATGTGGCAAAATTTGCTTTACCTGTTACTGTTTTTGGTTAACAATACAAAGTGGTGCTATTGTTCTGCTTGAGAAAGTACTTGAATAACAAAGACATAGAACAAACCATAAAAAAAGTTTTTACAATAAGCAAATTGCACATGTAGAGATTGTACTTAAAATTGAAATATGTTTAGCCATAACTTTTCAACTTTTTAGATTATAGAAAGGAAAGATTTTATGAACTGAGAGGCTAGCCCAATTTAAAACAAGAAAATTAAATTTGAAATGAATACTAACACTTACATATATTGACTCTTAGGAGATAAAGGATGATATTAAGCACATACTTAACTTCCATTTGTTGCAATGGACATGGTATCATGTCCATTGCATGATGGGATAATTAGATATTGCACTGCAAAAAATACTGTTTTAGATCCCAATCCAGCACATTAAGTGTGAGTAGAGCTTCAAGTATGGAACTCCTTCTCTGGGAGGTAGCAAAAGAACTTGAATCTACTGTATATTGTCCTTGAGCAGGGGTTGGACTAGAAGACCTCCAAGGTCCCTTCCAACTCTGCTATTCTGTTATTCTGATCACACTTGCGTAGGCCTATTATTGTGAAATTATCAAGATGATTTCACAATGAAATATTTTCAATTCACAACATATCTCTCATTTCCTGTCCTGAAAAAGATTATATGGAAATCCATTTCGAACTTGGACACCTAAGAAAAAAAGGGGGCAGCTCCATGAGAAAGAGTTGAAAATGTATGGCTAATATTTTATGGAGCCTAAGTTATGTATGATTGTGTGTTTGTGTGAGTGCACATGCCTGTATCTTGATCCATGTGTATGATTTTAAATGGTAATTTCCATACACTTTATCTCGTGAAAAAAATAACATTTTAATTTCCAGGATTGTTCTTTTTTTAATGAAAGTTAACCCAATTAGAGATCATTTGAAACAAAGTAGGGAATGTTTTTGTATAAAATATAAGCATTTATTCATTTTTAAAACTACTTTTAAAGCAGAAGTCCCATCCCACTGATTTGGGACCAAGACCTTTTATATGAAATGTGATTATACAGTTATATAGGACTGCTCTCTTCATCTGGAAATAAATTGAATAATTCATTAAACAAACAAATAAATGAATCAGCAAACTGACTCCTCCTTTAAAAATAGCACTACTTCTACACAAAACTGCCACATATATTTTAAAGATAATTTAAACAAACATTTTATTGTTCTGATTGCAAATAGGCACTCTAATGTAAATGCCTGTGGGTTTAGGGATTATTTTTAAAAGGGGGATCAGATTTCTTTTATTTTTGTCAAAAGTTTTAGTTATTTAATAAGTCACATATCTCCCTTTGTGACTTTTCTGCAGAAGTAATTTACTTCAGTTAAATCATATTCAGTAAATCATACACATCACATTTTGGTCTTGAAAGAGAAGCAACTCTATCTTCAGACCGTGTTCATTTTTATTTTATCACATTTTTGCTATCACAGCAATGCAGTCTTATTTTAACTTGATTTTTATGAAGGAAGTTATAAGATTATTTGAAACTTGGCTACAAATAATATAATACATAGATATTATGAATTATGGACAATGTTTTCATTTGGCTGGAAGATCTAAGACTAGACATGGATAGATAATCTCTCCTCACTCCCTTCCATTCAAGTAAATTGTAACTAAGAACAAGTAGCCTCTTAGATATCAATTTAGTTCTAGTTAAGTTTAGCTGACCTGGGACAATAGATTTTCATAGGCTTGAAGGCAGAATTATAGAAGTAACATTGCCCATAGAGAAACATCTTTTTTATGCTACAAGTTGTCCTTACTAATGACTTTAACTGGGACCTGAGTTCTATCACTAAGCTAAGCAGTCATTATATGAAACATCTCATGACCATACTACCTAGAGATGGCAGTTCCAGTAGTTCCAGTTGTGGTCATTAGGTGAGGACTGCATTGTCATAAGGCAAGGACCTCATGATTCTCCTGTCCTGTCACACACCTGCTTATCTCTTCCTCATCTCTGCCCTTTTGGTCACCCTGCACTCTGATCCCCACTGGAGACCTCATGAAGGGCCAGCAGTTGCCTCGGCCAAACAGCAGGAGGAGGAAGATATTAAAGGTCAGCTGTGCATGGCAGGAGTAGGTGACAGTGGGTGGAGCAAAAGGGCAGAAATGGGGAGAGGTAGGCAGGTTGGGGGAGTTGAAGTGCACATTGTGGTCTTTAAATTCAGGCAGGTTGCCAAGTGCTCCAGTTTTGATCACATGAACATGGGCTTCATGTGTTGCAACAGCCATATCTTTGAGGACCAGTCAGAGCTACCACTTGTTCAGTTTTATCATAACTTTAAATCAGGGGTCCCCAACCCCCAGTTTGTGGACCAGCACCAGTCCATGGCATGCCAGAAACTGGGCTGCGGAAACAAGCAAAGCCCCATCCATGGGATGCAGCCAGCACACGAAAGCATGCCCCCACCAGTCCGCGGATAAATCTTTTTCCACAGAACCAGTCCCTGGTGCCCGAAAGGTTGGGAACCGTTGCTTTAAATGGTTGCTGAACAAATGATTGTTAAGTGAGAACTATCTGTACTGCTTATTATTCCTCTGTAGCTTGGTTCTTTTTCTGAGCAAGGTCAGACATTTTCAAACAAAGCGCCTTCCTGCAGATACTAGTTTTTCTTTCATTTTCTAAAAAAAAAATGTATTTGGCACATCAGTTTCAATTTTTATAGAATTACTTCTTACATATAAAAAATTAATTGGACAATAAACCAGGGCTCGGGTGAGCACTACATTTGTTGGAAATAAAGAATTCATGAACTTACAGTAGATGACTATAGGTTATTTAGTGGTTATACTATAGGTTAAATGTTACAAGATGCAAGAGGACAAGACAGCAAAATATATTCTGGCAGAGCTCACTTAACAACTGCACTGTTTGTCTACGGAGATTCTCAGTCATCCAGGTCATGGTTGTCCCAAAGGGGCTTTTTTCAGGAGACAACTGGACTTTCTTGTTTTTCTTTAAATGCCTTTTGCTTCTCGTCCAAGAAGCTTCTTCAGCTCTGATTACTATCTAGTCAGAGCTGAAGAAACTTCCCCACCATCCAGTGTTTCTCAACCTTGACAATTTTAAGGCATGTGGACTTCAACTCCCAGAATTCCACAGCCAGCTATGCTGGCTGTGGAATTCTGGGAGTTGAAGTCCACATGCCTTAAAATTGTCAAGGTTGAGAAACACTGATTCTAGGCAGAGCTGAAGAAACTACTTGGATGAGAAGTGAAACATCTTCAAACAAAAACAAGGAAGTCCAGTTGCCTCCTAAAAAAGCACCTTTGGGACAACTGCACTGTTTAGCAATTGCTTCAGGTTACTACAGCACCAAAAAAAGTCATTTTACAACCATTCCTACCATTTACAACCATTACAGTTCCTTCTGTATCCATTTGTATGTGTGCATATTGGATTCTCTGCCATTTTAAACTACTCTTCTTTTTTTAAAAAAAAAGTATTGGTCATTCTCTCTCTTATTGGCTCTCTAGCTTGCCACACAAACATGTATTTTAACATTTGCCATTATTAACATACATAACCCTTGACCTGTAATATGAAGAATAGGAAATCCTTAACATTCAAAACACCATTTGATTATAGCACTTATCCTTGCTGACCATTAGCCAGGATAATAGTTCATCCTTAGCCTTGATGTAGAGAATGACATAACAAGGAGCGGAACTATAATTTCAGTGCTTATCTATTTACATAGAAATCAATTACCCAGCCATGCAAAATTTAGAAAAAGTGCCTGACTGCAGTGGCATCTTGTTAGAAATGGAGAAGACAATTTGTCTTAAGCTTCTAGTGTAATGAGGTCTCATATCAATCAGTAATGCTAAATCCATTTATTGGTGAAGCCCTTAGAAGTCGTATAAGTGGCTACCGTGATCTACATGGCCATAGCAACACTTTTGCATGTGTATTTCCCCAGCAAAATTACTGTTTGGATATTGATCAAGTGCAATTCACTCTTGCTTGGAGATCAGTACAATAAACTGCAGTGAATCCTTGTTTAAAGAGGCAAAAAGATATATAAATAATGTTTGTTGTGACTAACTTTACAAATCCCACTGAATTCAGAAGTATTTAATTGTAACTACCACCTTATAGTATATCCAATCCACTATTTACCTTATGGCACCAATATCATATTCAGTATTTTCCTGCAATAGTGTTGTAACTTGGACTGGATTCCAATATGAACGATATAGAATTTTTTTTTTCTCAGCTGTTGTTTCTCTACTATCTTTGCCACTTATTTTCTGCTCTACTGCAGAATGGAGTGTTAACACGCCCCAACTAAACATCACCATCAATGAACTTTCTAAATAGACTTAATTATGAGTGTTTACCTATTACAGGACATGTAAATGTTGCACTGAGAAACTGAAAAAAAAAAAAATAGAAAAAACACTGAGGAAATAATTGAAATATATGAAGGAAGGGTGGATGCCTTCTTAAATGAACTGATGAAATTATCGACTTTAGCCTTTTTTGGATAAAATTGCATTTAGTAAAACAAGTTAGTGAAATATTATGCAAAAGAGGCTGGATCTCTTACTTAAGTCAAATAAATACATTTATTTAGAGTCAGAGCTGATCCATATCAGCACTAAATGACAATTTGGCAACTTCAGTATATTAATCTCTTTTCCATATGTGTCAATACCTTGCAAATTGTGGGACATTCTCTAGAAGGGGAGGCGGGGGAGAGAGAGAGTTGCATAGTATTTAAGATGCAGAAAAGCTTCATCTGAACCCAGAAAATTCCATCAGGAAAAGTGGTTTGTGGATTTCAATCTAGATATCTATTGACTAATTATTTTTGTTCAAAACTTGAAAAGGAAAAAACAACAACAACACATCATTGCTATTTGTTTACAATGTTTTGCTCTGCAAAATATAAGCATAGCAATAGCACTCAGTTATTATACTAATCTGAAGACTTCTCTGCTAGGCCTGGGTTTGGGAAAAAAGCTCCATACATGTCACTAGTTTTGTGTGCCTGGTCTTAAGTACTGTTGCTTTTTTTTTCTTGTAACCATTCCATTAACTTAAACGCCTATTTCCAGACTGTGTTGTAATTTAGGTTTATTTCCCCTTGCAGCCCAAACCCCAAAGCGCTCCACCGACACAAGCCACATTGAGGACCAGAATCTTAAGCAAGGAACTTGCCTGCATCAAACTAACCCATGGGCAAGTTTCCTGACAATAGAGAGTAAATGACAACAACTTTTACTTTGAGGTATGACAGAGTGACTCTTGACACATTTCTCACCAATTCAATTGCATCCCAAGAAGAATATCAAAACTACCAGCTGGTGTCTTATGGCATTTTTTTCGGAATTAGTGTTGCTACCTAAAAGAAAGATTCTTCAGTGCAAGATGTGTATTTCCTTTATTTAAAAAAAGTCAGAATGTAATATTGGGTATGTTTTACATACGTCAGAGAAAGTTTGAAGTGAGGCATTTTTGATGCATCCCAGGAGGTTTCAGTAACAAAACCTGATGCACATTTACAATATCACTTGCCTCTAACCACTACCTTTTTGCCTATGTCCTGCATAATCTTCTCTGCCAGCTAATATGACTGAGGACTGGCTTACACCTACGTGGATGACCTCTTACAAATCTAGCATAAGTAGCCCTCCAATTTATGAATATTCTTATTTTTTTTAACTGCCAAGGTGCTAAATGTTGAGATTAATGTTGATGTATTTCCCTTGTGGTCATATTTCTCCCTTGTGATCAAGGAGAGAAGCACCCTAGAACTAAGGATAAATTTTCTGACAGTGGGAACAATAAACCAGTGGAACAGCTTTTCTTCAGAAGTTGTAGGTGCTCCATCACTGGAGGTTTTCAAGAAGAGATTGGAAAGCCATTTGTCCAGAATGGTGTAGATCTCCTGTCTGAGCATGGGGTTGGACTAGAAGACCTCCAAGGTCCCTTCAAACTCTGTTATTCTGTTATTCTTTTAGTTTTTTCCTAAATCCAAATTCATCAAATCACTTCAGATCATGCAAGTTCTTCCTAAGTGAATGCAAAATGCATGAGCATAAATTTTTGTGCAAAAGGCTATCCATGCTTAGATTTCTAGTTTACCATTTTCTCCCTTGTGTTCCCTCAGAATACAAACTGTCATGACTTCATGACAAGTAAATAATATTTCATACTATGTATGTAACATAAGTATGTTGCAGAATTTCCTATTCCATGGCTATCAAATACTACTCATCAGTTATTCTCTCTATTTAGCACTCATTAGTTGCACACAGACACATAAGAAATCCCAACAACCAAAGTTTTATTGCTTGTACAAAGAAGGGGAAAAAATCTCACCATTTCGCAGGTCACTCAGAATCATTTAGCCCATGTGCCAACTCTGTCCAAAAAGTTTAGCCCGGTAAACATTGTTCCATAAACAAATAGCATACTCATGCGTCTTAAAAGCTTTTTAGTGTTTATCATGATAGGTCCAAAAATTCTCAAAAGCTAGCTGTCTGATTTCCACTTTTTTTTTTGCATTGTATCTCTACAATTTAATTGACTGCAGTTCTTTTTTTAATGGACTCAGTCATACTGTATTGAATGAAAGCAAAAGCAATCTTTGGTTTGTAGAATGTATGGAAATATTTGCAACCCTCTTGGAACAAAATCAAAATGTGAAACATTACTGTAAGAGGGTACCTTTCTAATGTATTTGTATGTATAGTTTATACCTCTGTGAGGTTGAATAAATAATAATGGTTAATAAATATCTCTGTCTCAGCATCTTCTGTTCCAAATAACTCTTGATTTCTTTACTCATAACCTGGTTGCTTTAAAACATACTTGGAGTATTTCTGGCTTTCCATCAGCCTGAGCCAAGACTACAATTTTATTGCAAACCAGCCTTCCGTAATCTGGTATTCTCCAGATCTGTTGGATAGCAATTCTTAAAAATCCTTCCGTCAGGATGATGGAAAAGCACAGGGAAGTGGAAAAGTGACATAATTTAGACCTCATAGCTGTTGGCTGTTGATGAGAACAATGGCAGCACCTGGGATACTCCATACTTTGATTGTTGAATATGATGCTTCCTACCCTTTCTAATCAAAAGCTGCAGATAAACATAATAATGTATGCTTTTGATGACAGGAATAGAGAAAAAGCTCCGAAATTCCATAGAATTCTTCTTAAACACTATTGTCCCAATGATACCACCTTAATCTGCTTAGTTTTACCATTTCTGCAAGCAATAACTGAAGGCATACAACTGTTATTATGTCAGCACAATTTCATCTTCCACTAAGTTTGAATTTCTACTCACTGTGGATCGAAATTAAGAAAAAGATAGCTGTGCAGTTGAAGCAGTGATCAGCAGTGACTTTAAATTAATTTGAACAAGAGCTAATCTGAGGCCAACTTCTCCTAAGGGTCAGAATGCATTTTTGAAACATTACTCTTTCTAAAAGCAAATTCAGATGGTTGAATGCCAACAGAATTTAAGCCAAAACAGAGGCCCTCAGAAGTATCATCATGCTTTAGAAAAATCTGAGGTTTGCAGAAATACAACAAATTTTCTAGGAGAAGAAGCCTAACATGATAAAAAATAAAATATATTCCCATTTTTTTAAGATCATATCTTTCAAATTATAAACCATATAAAAAGGTAAAGGTTACCCTGTGCAGTTGTGTCTGATTCTAGGAGGCGGTTTTCTTCCCACTGAAGTGGTACCTATTAATCTACTTGCATTTACATGCTTTCGAACTGCTAGGTTGGCAGGAGCTGGGGCAATAACAGGAGCTCAACCTGTCACGCAATGCTCAGGTCTCAAACCTGGGCTGTCAGCTTTCCAGGTGGCAAGCTCGGCCTCTTTAACCCCTGAGCCATCGCACTCCCATAAGCCATATATCCTATCCAATAATGGTGAATTCCAGGTCATACAAACCGACTTTTTGTTAAGTGTTCAGCATATAACATAAAATAATGATGCACAGAGGAAAGTTTTGATGACTTCATCATCAAAAGATGCAGGAAGGACCTAAAGAGAAACACTGAACAGAAACACCTGACATAGACAACTACCAGCAAAACTGGCTCCCAATGAAAGCCACAGATACAAGACATATGACCTGTGGCTTATAAGGAAGCCCAGATAAGGACATATACAAATATTTACAGAATATATACAAATATTTACAGTATTAATGTGCATGAATACTTTGATGGAAAATGGTTCCTTGAAAAAAAAAGTTAATATGAAAAATAAATATCCATCATATATTTCTTTATCAAAATCATACATTACAATTTATATTTCTTCTAGTAAACAATTTGCCAGCTAACATTCATGTATTCGTATAAATGATTCTATTTAAATTTATTTTGAAGTAAGTCTCAAGATATTTTATGGTTTTTTCCCCTTAGCAAGTGTGTTCAGAATTGTAACTTTACCATCAATATCCTTTTTGATATTGGCAACAACTGGATAGAATTATTTCTGTTACACCTGACTTGAAAAAATCCTGAAAGTATCCATTTGCTGAAATGGGAACGAAGACTCTGGATGATGATGATTCTTGTAGATGGGAATGGAACCATCACATATCATGCCCTATTCCTAACTCAGAGACTTATTCTAGCAATATTGCATGATGATCAATGGCATACAAGCATTAACATCTGGGGTGTGATCCTATCTATGTAACTCTATGTGATTTATACATCCTCAGAGGATCATGTGTCTGTGCAGAGTTGTACCCAGGCTCATGTTGCAGTACTATATTAGCCCCTTTCTGAATGTAAGTAAAAGGGATGTAAGTATAGCCCTTTTACTGGAATTTGCTTCCAGAAAAGGCATTCACCACATTTCTCTCCAGTAAAAATAATTTGAGGAAACAAGACTATTATATTTGCAACACTATCCAGGACTTTACTGTTATATCCAGCCTAAAGATGACTAGCTTCTTACAGCTATACTTTCTCTTTTCCATAGAAATATTTGCAACCTGCAATTGGTTTCCCAAAAACACAGCATGTAAGGTGTTTGTTTTTTTCTTTCAAGAGAGGTCATATCACCATCACTTTCAAACTGATTGGCATAATTCCTTCACCTAAGTAAGTATGGCGGTCTTCCAAGACAGATCCAATTACACACTAATTACTTAACAAGAGTAGGTAAAGGTCTAGAAAAGAGATAATTCTTTTAATCCCCACATGCAACTTGTCTACTTCCTTGGGTGGCAACTCTGAAAATGATCCTACTAGAATCCCCTAAATTGAATAGATTTTCCAGTAATTGTGATGACTAACTTGGAGTAGATGTGAGCAACTTCATTCTCAAAGTATCTTATAATTGTATTATACAACTCCCAAGAAAGCCTTGCTGGGTAGTTCACTTGGGTTCAGTAACACCAGAAAAGTAAGCCCTCTTCGTCATCACCATGTAAATAAAGTTGCAAGTTCTGCATTGTATTTGGTCATATTTGCTGTATAATTTGTGCTCCCGTTGTCCAGCTTCTTTGTCCAGAATTCCTTGGTAAATGGAAAAGAATTTCACGTTTTACATAATTGTAGAAAACACCCAGAGGCAAAAATGTTAGTGACCCTGCTCATCTTGTTGTACCACAATGATTCATCACATCCTCCAAACATTTTCCCATGGGGAAAATTATTATATTAATGGGAAGAAATTGCATTATCTGTTTTTAATACATTTTATGCATTTAATTTTTGTCTTTGTTTTTCTTTCTTGTTATAAAATCTATTTAGTGGATTACGACACTCCCTAATCAAATCCTTAGTGCATAGGATGGATGGATGGATGGATGGAGAGAGAGAGAATATATGCATAAATAAATATGCATTCTAACCCAACTCTGTCATTATTTAGATTTTCTCAATATGTGTAGCCTAATTTCTCTAATGTCACGTAGCAAGAGCTCAGTCATTAGCTAGCAAGATTTCAGGGCCCAGGTTCTGGATTTAAAATGTGTTTTTTAAGCACTATCAGTTCTCCTCCAAGACCGATTGAGTCTCAGGACTTGATGCCTTAAAGAGGAAGTTGTGGGTGCTTCATCACTGGAGGCTTTCAAGAAGAGACTGGACAGCCCCTTGTCAGAAATGGTATAGAGTCTCCTACTTCAGCAGGGGGTTGGACTAGATCAGCACTTTTCAACCAGTGGTACGGGTACCATCTGTGGTACATTGGCACCTGGCAGGTGGTACACGACCATCCTAGAAAAGTGGTAGCAGGGGAGGGGAATGAGCTGAACCGGTGGCAGCACCGCACAAGCCTGAGCGACAGATGGCTGGAGCTGCAGGGCTGTCAGGGCTCAGCGGAAGCGCCAGGCTCAGTGCTGCTTTCCAGCTGATCGGTGCTTCTTTGGGGCTGTCAGGGCTTAGTGGACGCGCCAGGATCAGCACCAGGCTCCAGCTGGAGCTCGGCGCTGATCCTGGTGCTTCTGCTGAGCCCAGAAGAAGCGCCGATCAGCTGGAATGTTGCAGCATCTCCAGGGTCTTGTGATTTACATTCAGATGCTTGGCAACTGATTCATATTTATGACAGTCACAGTGTCCCAGGGTCAGTTGAAGTGACCAAAACCTGCTGCAACCACCCAGCAGACGGGGGGGGGGAATAAAAACCAAACACACCCCACCCCACCCCCGCTGCCAATCCTCAACAGAAATGCTCACAACAATGAAAACCTCTGACAGGAGGAAGAGCGCCGCTGGGTGGGCAGGCGTCTTGCTCGGCTGTGGCTCAGGGGGCACTTTTTTCAGTGCCATTGTAACTTCGAACAGTCACTAAGCAAACTGTTGTAAGTCAAAGACTACCTGTACTTCATCACTTTTTTCCTTTTTTTGGGGGGGGGTCATCAAGTTTTTGACACCTTGCTAGGCGACTGGTGGTACTCGGATATTGCCATATCCTAAAAGTGGTACAATGGGTGAAAAGGTTGAAAAGTCCTGGACTAGATGATCTACAAGGTCCCTTCCAACTCTGTTATTCTGTTTAACTTCCCCTGAGTTCACACAGACATTCAAGCCTGACATATTCACTTTGCAGACAAACTGCTGAATCGTCTTTAAAATGACTTTGATGCTTATTTGTAGAGGAATGGGAACAACCAGCTGTCATTGAACAATTGCAGAACAAGCCAGAAACAATCGGTACTGATTGTAATGATAGCATTTACAGCCTGCCTGGAAATCAACGCCCCCTGCTTTGGGATTAGGGAGTCTTGCAATTTAGTAGGAAGTTCAAATGCTGGCTTAGCCTTCCCATTATTTTTCCAGAATATGCTAATGCCTTAACATGGTACCACTTATTATAACTTTATAAAACCAACAAAAGAAAAATAGACCTCCTCCTGTTATGTCTTCTGGCATAATGCCTCCGTCTGCAGGTAGATGAAATTCCTACTCTTCCAGCAAAATGTTGCTGTTCTAGATGACGCTCTTTTTATCACTTTCTCTCCACCACCAGTGGTATTCGGTAACTCAATAATCTGATCATTTGAGCAGATTCATTGCTGGGCTACTATAGCATTTCTATACACACCTGAAGAGGAGACTCAGAAGCTTTTTTGTACATAAATGTCTCCATATTGCCTGTTTCTGCAACAATCCAAGCTTGGCTATCAAAAACATAGAAGAATATCGCAATTAAAAGAGTTTCTCAATGTTAATTAGAAAATGGCATATCTAACTAAAACGTGCTATCCTTTTTCATACCTAAATATCCCAGTCATCTCTTTGTCAATGGATTTCTTTGCATGCAATATTTCTACAGCTGAGTGCTTATAAGGTTGCACAGAAGGTTTGCAGTCTTCCTGTCCCTCATCTACTTTTCCTGAAAATATTCCACGTCCCTAGAAACTCAAGACTTCCCAGAATGTGGCAGTGTTTCTTTCTTCTACATGAGTTTGGCTATTGAGGGCGGACTCTTTCCTCTGAAGTTTGGAAACTGGGTACGTGACATCAACCACCATTATTTGGCGAGTAAGAGGTTTTTATAAACTCTAAAATTATTTTAGCTATCCTACTTTTCCCCTCCATTTCTCTCATTTGGATGGAGTTTATAAGAAGTTGTCACGGTAATAAGAATGCTTTTAACAATTTGGTGTGCAGCCAAAGTCAAACTGACCTGGCTATAAGTTCAGAGAACTTGTTCTCACAAAGCATTATGGCCGTATATTATTTTCTGCAACTGGAGCCAAACTGAGCCAGTTCCAGATTAACTAGAGAGGAGGTTGAAAGAATGGTTGTCAAGACAGCCACAGCAACAAGCACTGACGTCCTTAAATATCTGTTAAGAAATCTTGATTTAACCTTCCATGAGGAAGACTAGGGGATTGTGGGAGACAGAGTTCATCACAATTGGGAAACACAAAAGAGAGAAAAGTTGCTATAATTAAATCAAACTGTCTAGTGTTCACCTTGGATAGAGGGAGAACATCTTCCAGGACCCTAGGTATTTTGCAGACTGTCTTAGCTGGCTACAGGGAATCAGGCTCATAGATCACACTTCACACACTGAGTTAAGCTCTTATTTGATTAGCTAAAGTTTACTGAATCAATTTTTTAAAAATATTATTGGATTTTTTTAAAAAAATACAACACAGACAACTCAAAAACATTAATAAGCTACAGTCCATACTGGGCAATGACACTGCACTTCCTTGAGCATTGAGAGGCAAGCAAATATTGCATCAAAACAACAAGCCAAACTGAAGCAGATTCTCAAGAGCAACAAGGAACAACAGGACAGTGATGCCAACACGGTAACTGGAGCCAGCAACAAACCCAGATGACTGCTTTGTCCCACATCTACACCCACAGCACCATCACAGTCCCCAACAAATACACACACAAGATTAGAGGAACTTTCACATGCCATCATCTGCTAACATTGTCCTTCTGGGTTTTGCGTATGACAAATGGGGTAAACTTTGCACCAAAGAATTAAAGGATGAAAATTTGAAATCAGCATTCAAAACAAGGACATCTTAATATCAGAACATTTCAGCCTCTCAGGAAATTCCATAGCACATCTCAAAGTGACTGTTTTGGAAAACAGGACTTTAATAACACCATCAAGTAATAAATTATTAAACTCACATAGTTTTAGGCAGTCAAAGAAGGTCTCCACCACCACAATGAATTTTTAATGCATTGTAATAGTTAATTATATAATTATTAAGAAGGTACTTGTAATCTGTCTCACCTGCATCTGTATAACCAACTTATCTCTCCCAATTTATTACCCTACATCAATCTTGCCACACTACACATCTGATGAAGTGAGCTCAATAAAAAAATTTAGTTTGGAAATAGTGTTACCAGACTCCTAATATTTTGCCTCCATAGCATAGTCTACAATATCAGGAATATACATGAGAATGATAAAGCTGTGGAAGACATATGTAAAATATGACAGTCTTTTGCCAATAAATAATATGGCAGACTGCTCAATTTGGTAAGAAGGGATTTCTCATCCGTGCAGCAGATGATCTGGGAATACTGCAATTGTTGCAAGCAGACAGAATGCTAATTCAATTACACTGAGGTAATCTGTCATATCAGGAATCTGGCCTCTCAAATGAAATTTGAAAATAAGCTTTTTTAAAAAAAATGTGCATGAACATGGGCAAGAGTGTCAATTTTCAATAAAGGTACAGCTAATAATAGTTAAATCTCTCTAACCTGGATCAAAATAGAAAGTGGATACTTGCTATTAATTGCTTTTAAAACCTGGAATGCTTTCTAAGGACAGATTTCACACTTATCTACTTTAAGTCCTTGGCTGAATTTCAAATGTGAAGGTAAAAGTTCACTGTAGAGTTACAGCCATAAAGGCATCTTGGCAAAAAAAAAAAAAGTCTACATCTGGGGCACATAGCATATTTTCTGAACATAAACACAATAAATGGTCCCTGAACCAGTTGCAACTACCATTTTTACCTTTTAAGCATACACAAACATCTCCAATCAGCAGATGCCCTCTGCCTTTATGTTGTTCAACAACACAGAATAAAGGGAAGCCAAAACGTATGTAAAGTTTTTTTATTATTATCAATAAAAGGATAAAAATTTCAAGAACATACACTAAAATATTTGTGGGATTTTGAAATATGACCCAAATAGGAAAAGATATGACAGGCAATTTATCATGGGCATAAAAAAGCATATAAATAAATTGGAGAGTTAAAGCAAACAACACTTTTTTCTCCATCCTCCAAATTGACATGTAGAATCAATTGCACCAGTTTTTAGAGGTTCTTCTTCTCCTTCTTTGAGATGTCCATCATTATTTTTGGGCCAGCAACTTTACTATGGTTTGCTTCAAACTGCAATTTGTAACTTTGATTAAAATGGATTTGCAAACAGTAGGTTAATATAAATATAGTTAGAAAACAATACAGCTCCAAATATGAAAAAAATGTCCCTACACAAAAATTGGGGGAAAACCATAGTGAAAAAAAATGCACCAGGTGTTTCTCTCATACTTTTCATTTCCCAACAAGGTTACAGCAGGAGGTTCCTCAGAAACTCATGTGCATCGTGTAAACTTTTGATGAGATGTACAAAGGCAAAATTCCTGTTTTTTATTATACCAATTGCCACTTCTATTTCACTTTAGAATCCACTGCTGCTAGAAAAGTGCTGACTGAGAACTCTGGCATCACTATGTTTTGTATTCACTAAACAGGAAACACATTTTGCTCCTGCCAAATATAATTTAAATTAGGGCTGTTGTCCAGAAATACTGTTGTGCAATAGCACATCTGTATGTTCTCCCTTCCTCAAATGGCTGGTCATCGGAGTCACCTAGGGAGAGAAAAGCAAACTTTTAAATGAGCTTTCTTTGCTGCTATTAAAGAATAAACCAAGCTCTATGTTCCTGTCATTTAACTGCCTGGCTTTCAAAACTAAACAACTGTATTATCCGGCTATAGTTTGTTAAAACTTACATTTATAATTTTTAAAAATACTTCAATTCAAGATTATAGGATTATGCTCATTGTATTTCAACTCATGAGTCAAAAAAACAAGATAAAGTGCAACTTTATCTGTAAAGTCTTTGCAGATCCTCTTCAGCCCTTTTGTATAGCTATTTCAGGTCAAGCTTGGACTGAGCAGAAATGTGTCTAGACACATATTAGAGAGATTCAGCTACCCCAGTAAATTCATTGTGGTTTCCCCAATTAAATTATACCTACAAAAATAAAATTGAACCTATTGTTAAAGGTGAAAGCATTCAGCATGTGTGCGTTAGAAAATACATGAGTTGTTCTGGCAGTAGGAATCTAACCTGAACAATTAGCAAAATAAATTTTCTTTATAACTATAATAAAAGGGAGATAATACGTTATAGGCACAAACAAAGGGTATTATGGATGTATAATTAGATTGGATGTATGCCTAGGATGTAGATGTAGATGTATAGTTAGGAATAGCTTGAAAGCATTGATGGGTACCTTTGGTATTATTTTAATTTTTTTTATATCATAAGCCATCATTTGTTTAACTTCAGTTTAACTGACAGTGTGCCCAACTTTCTAAGCATAAACTGTGATCAATCAATCACAATGCCTGTATACAAGAAAAGTATTAGGCCATAAAGAAGCAATTTACCTCATGATTTAATGTAACATGTGAACCCATGTTAGCATCATCTGATATTGAAGTCATAATCTGCAATGCATCTATGGGCTCAAAATGAAGTGTGCCAGCTTAAAGTTCTGAACAGTAGGTTTTCCATTGCTTCCAGATTATTATTTTTTGCTGTTAATGGCAGAGGAGGAGATGAAAGCTGAGGGTAGTGGCTTGCCTTCAATTCCTAGGAAAAAGTTTTGATAGCTGTGTGAAACGTCTGTTGACTGTCTTTGATCTCAGTCTTCACTGAACATGATCAGACAACAGCTTCTTTAATTTTATCTTGACCAGGAACAAAAGTTGTTGCATAGATGAGTAACTAGCAATATAAAGTTTGTCTGTTCCCAGAAACTTTCCAATACTAGTTGTCAGGTGGAATTTGTGCTATTTTAGGAGTCCTTCTGGATTCTTGCTGATGTTGATGTGCAACTTTGGCCAGGAGTGCCTTTACACAAATACATCTGGTTCATTGATTTTGGACTTAGAGGCCCTTTTTGCAGTCACTCATGTCTTAGTCACGTCTCATTTAGACTCCCTGTAATATACTCTACATGGAGTTGCCTTGAAGACCACTTTGAAGTTTCAGATTAATCAGAATTCAGTAGTTCATAGTTATGGTTGGATTACTGATGTGACACCTCTACTTCTCAAGCTCTCTTAGTTGCTGGTTGGCTTCTGAGTACAGTTCAAGGCGTTGGTTGCCATCTATAAAGCTTTTCACAGCTTTGAAGTAGAACAACCTTTCTCTGATTATTTCTGCCCAGTTCTGCCCAGTTCTACCCAGTGCCTATGTTAAAATCTGGTAGAGTCCAAAATCTTCAGATCGCAAAATTAGAGCAAAATTATTTTGGGAATCTCAGGGACATGCTTTCTCTATAGCCAGTCATAACTTATGGAATTATATTCCCCCTGAAATCCATTTCATTTCAAGCCTTTTGTCCTAGAGAAAAGCCCCGAATTCCTGAATTTTTCATAACTCCTGAGACAGAATGATTTACGATACCACATGACATAAGTTGCTTTGTATTGTTTTCCTGTTATAGATGAATGACATTTTCTTTATTATTGACTATGTGACACCACATCATTAACCACGTTGATTTGGTTCATACAATTAGTTACGTTTACACAGAACGATTATCCTTGTTTAACCAAACCTTGGTTTATCCATTTAAGCCAATTTTTCTATATTCATTAGCACACTGAACCTAACTCTCAAAGGTTGAGTCTCCAAAGGCTACATTAGGCTAAAATGTGATTAGTTAGTTTGTAGGTCAGTGTAAATATAGCTATTCGGGCACAAAATAACCAGACAAATTTTAAGCACACTAGGATTCCATGCGGATTTGAATGAAATTCTTTGTGAGTAAATGGGGGGGAAACCCAAACCTCTCTAGAAGGGACCTTTTGTTTTTGTTTATTTTAAGCGTTAAAATACAGTGGAAAAGGCATAGCTTGCTATCTAATATTCAGAAGTCCACCTTCTTGATCAGGGATTCTGAGGGTTTTCTTTTTCCTAAGCATTTTTGTGGCTTGAAGATGATTGAAAACCCCTAGTCTAGCATGAATCTCTTTGAAAATTGAGGTGGGCAGGAACTTGGCAATAAAACAGGAGATGTCAGCAGACACATTGACACTTTTAGGAGTTAAGTGAAACCAGGAGATTTCAGGGATGGCTTTGTGATTTTGTTACCTGAGAATGAAACTACGGAAACTTTGTTTATATGAAGACAATTGCATACAGTAGACTTCTTCCAAAATCCCAATTATTTATTAGCACATCTCTATCAAAAGCTATGGATATTTAGAGATAAAAAAGACCCTTCAGCATTATCTCTAAGTGCACAATCATCTGGAAGAAAACCAAGATACCAAATCAGTACACATGTCAGGACATACTAAGATAGGCAAGTGATCAGGCAACCTTATTAAAAAAAACATATTGGAAATAAAATGCCTTTGCATATACAAAAATGTAAAAGTTTAACTATATAAAGAAAACATTAAACCAGTGAAAAATGAACATATTACAAATGCAAATTTTGCAAATTATTATTCCATCTAAATCATAACTGGAATGGCAGATATTCAAGCTCAACTATCCTCATACTAGTCCATTGCAAAATGTGTGCTCTTGCTTCTTATTTATTTAAATTTGAAGGCCACCCAAGTCTCAGAAAACTCTGGGCATATTATATTTCAAGAATGTCATTGCTTCTTTCTGTTTTCTTATTTGGTCTGTTACTATTCATTTAGTCAAAAGCCACTTTTTCTTGTCATTTAACTTTAGACCAATAGAAAATATGTCCCAGAACTACTGAACAATACAAGACTGTGCCAAAATATTAGAAATGAGCTGTCAGCTACAATTTTACATATTCACTTATGAAAGGCTGATTTTGTTGCTGAAAATGTGGTGTGAAAAAAGTAGCAAACTTTTACATTAAAATCCCTTTTCTATGTTCTGAATAAATTAGGTATGTAAAACGTTGAAAAATCCAACTCAACAGCTACTAAAATCAGAGTGTTACTTTCAGGACAAAGGACTCTTCATAGTAATGCTGAATTTTCAAATAAATTGTGTTTGGAAGCTGCACTGTTCACCTATTCCCAGCTGCCCTTTGCTGTTTGCAATGCTCAACACAATTTCAAATCATCTGTAAAAAATCAACTCTAGTCTTTAGAGTTTTTGGTAGAAAAATGAAAAACTCCTGCCAGGTCTTTCTTTTCTTTTCTTTTTTTCTTTTTGGCTGATAGAAAAGCTTTGACTACCAGCCAGATTAACATTACCAGACCACTTTTTAAAAAAACACAGCCTAGATTTTCATGAAATCGTTAAACATTTATCTCCTTCCTTTAATTATATAAAAAGTAGTAGATGGCCTTGTAGAGGAAAAAGAAAGTTCAGCTGGAAAAGACCCAGATTTTTTCTGTCTGTTCTGTTTCTGCACATGGAATTACTTTTGAGTAAACATGCCTTTAGTTACATTCAGTGGGTGATAACTAAAATCTGAAATAAATGTTCTAATTCTACAATATATGTATACTCATGCTCATTTTGATAATTAGGAATTGATAACTTTTCCTGGGTGATGGGTCTTTCATCTACTAACACTGAAGTTTGTCTACTACAGAGATCAACATATAAACAGCTGCTCAGTACAATAAGAATGCAAGAATTGCAAGTCTGAAGATCTAAAAAAAAGAGTATTCAAAATAACATATAACATGTGAAGTAGTTTGTGAAGATGAATATTCAGTTGAGAATGTGTCTGCCCAAGGAAGCTGCGGGTTGAAGGAAAAAGAGAAAATTTAGGATAGTCTAGAAAAAAAAACATTCTGCAAGTCCACAAGCATCAAATCATTTTGAAATGCTCATGCAAACACATAAACAGAACTTAGAAGCAGATCATGTAACCCAACAAGAATCTGCAGCATGGGCAGCTCTGAGGAGGGCCCAGCAAAGTACTATCAGTTGCCTTCTGCCCATAGGCTCATCCAATCAAGCAATCTTTGGTTGCATGATGACGATGACGATGATGATTTACTAAATGTGTATGTCACTCGACTCACAACAATCAAAGAAATTATAATAAAACATAATAACAAATAAAGAAAAAAATATGACAAATTAAATTAAGTGAAGGTGTCACTCTCTCCCACTGAAGGCCTGAGTGAAGAGCCAGGTCTTCAGGACTCTTCTAAAGAACAGTAGAGTATGTTCAGATTCCATCTGAATCTCAATTCAGAGGGCAGATATTGCTTCAGAGAAGAGTTGCTTCCAGGTTCTACAAGATGACACTGTTTAACTGAAGGAATCTGAAGTGAGTTAATCTTGCAGGATCAAATCAGCTGGGAACATGTTATGGGAGACAAATGGTTCCTCAGTTAATAAGGTCCTATGCTGTTTCTGGAGCACAGCTTTATTTCTGGCTGGAGCTTTGATCCAATTTATTTATTTGTCATATTTTTATGGCTACTCATCTCACACAAAGTGACTGAGAGGCATAAAATAAAACCTACTATTAAATTATATGCAGCCTGATTTTTCCCCAATAGGTGGTTTTTCCTGGAGAGTGGAAACAACACCAGAAACTGGCAAAAAAAACCACCAAATCATGGTCATGTGACCACAAGACACTGTAAATGGCTATAAAGGTGTATGAGTTGTCAAGCAACCAAAATGGAATCACTTGACCACAGCAAGGGAAGCAACCATTGTAACTGTGTCATAAGCCAGCGGTCCCCAGCATTTCCAGGTTGGCAGCCCGGCGCAAAGGGGGAGAAGAGGAGATGGTTTTGTGTGAAGGACAGATGCGCATGTGCACGCACACGGCTTCATTTGTGTAAGTGACATGCATGTGAGTTTGCTGCTCACACAAGTGGGGCTGCAAGCACAAGCGCCCACAACTCACGCAATAGGGGCTGCGAGTGCAAGTGTCCGTCAATTGCACAAGTGCTCACCCACCGCTTGCATGGCCCAGTTCTGAATGGGTCATAGCCTGGTAGTGGGCCACAGCCCAGAGGTTGGGGACCCCCTGTCATAAGCAGCTTTGGGAGGAGGGACCCTTTGTAATTTTGAATGATCATTAAGATGACCGGTCATAAGTTGAAGGCTGCCTGTATCTTCTTCCACAAATTATTTTTTTGTCTGTCTAGTCCAGTGATGGCGAACCTTTTAGAGACCGAGTGCCCAAGCTGCAACCCAAAACCCACTTATGCATCGTTGGGTGCCGGGTGGGTGTGGCCCATTGGGTGGATGTGGCCCATTGGTTGGGCGTGGCTGCGGTGGTAATGGCAGACTGGGCGGGACTAAAAAGTTCAATCAATCAATTCCAACTTTGCAAGATCTTTTTTTTTCCGCGAGAAGTTGAAATTGACTGATTGATTGAACATATTTTTTTTTGCACACGGCGGTGGAGGCCTAAAGTGAAAAGGTTTTATAAAACCCAGCTGAAGGCCTAGGACTGGGGCGACGGCATGCGTGCCCACAGAGAGGGCTCTGAGTGCCGCCTCTGGCACCCGTGCCATAGGTTCGCCACCACTGGTCTAGTCAGTCAGCCGCCCATTCTAGATCCAATATGGTCAGGATTCAGACCTATTACTCTTGTTTAATGTTTTTTGTCAGGACCGGGATAGAGTGTGACTGTCCTAGTTTTGCTGGACCTCTTGATATTACCAGCCAAGGTATTGTCCTGGATGAAATGCAAGGGTTAAATAAGTGTGTCTGTTAGGTGGGAGGGTGAACTTGGTTCTCTTCATTTCCGAATAGCCAATTCCAGTTGGTTTTGGTGAGTGAAAAAAGTCAAGACCTTGCCTATATTATAAGGTGCTACAAGGGAACTCTATGCTGCTGTTGTCATGGTGTGATGTCATGCTGTCAACTTTCAAATGATCTTGGCTGCTGTTTAACATCTACATGAGGTCTCTGAGGGAGGTCATTCATTGGCAGAATAAAAAATAAACCAAAGATGCTGTATCCCAAGTCAAGCAGAAGTTGTAACTTGGTGCTTTGATCTTGAGGTCTAGATATGAAGAAATAAGCAAAATCTACTAAGATGATAGATTCTAATGAAGGAGAATATTTGTAGCTCAGGTTGAAATGAGGGGTCCTTGGTGGTCTCTGAGCTTGCTTGTTTTCTTGTAGATGTTTCATTACCCTAACTAGGTAACATCATCAGTGCTAGTCAAAGGACTAGTCAATGGACTAGCACTGATGATATTACCTAGTTAGGGTAATGAAACGTCTGCAAGAAAACAAGCAAATTCAGAGAGCACCAAGGACCCCTCATGATAGATTCTGAAACTGCGTGTGTCCAGAGATAGTCCATCTTTAATTCTGGATGGATAGTGCCTTCTCATATGGAGTGTGAGTTGCTAATAATACTGTTCTGAAAATAAAATGGTGCATAAGTTGTATAAGCTCCTAAATTAGATACAATTGCATGCAGAAATGGAACTTAATTCTAGATTAACTTGAATATATTTGCTAGTTTATAGTACCAGAATACAGATAGACTTGAACATTGGGCACTATCTAATAAAATGAAATTCAATGGTGAAAAAAGTAAGGTTCTACATTTAGGCAAGAAAAACCAAATGCACAGGTATAGTATAGGTTGTACCTTGCTCAATAGTAGCAACTGTGAAAGGGATATTGGAGTCCTAGTGGACAATCACTTAAATGTGAGCCAGCAGTGTGCTGCAGCTGCCAAAAAAAGCCAACACAGTGCTAGGCCGCATTAACAGAGGGATAGAATCAAGATCACGTGAAGTGTTAATACCACTTTACAATGGCTTGGTAATGCCACACTTGGAATACTGCATCCAGTTTTGATCACCAAGATGTAAAAAAGATGTTGAGACTCTAGAAAGAGTACAGAATTGGTGAGGGCAAGGATGGTCTAATTCCAGGCAGAGAAACAGTGTAAAATGCCCACATTTTAATAAATGAAGCAGCTGCTATTTTTATTTCTTGGAAGTTTCCCTGTTTTTCTGCTTTTGCAAAAGTCAAGCATTCCTTCAACTTCTAATCCACCCTTGGCTTTCATGTACCCCCACAGAGATCCTAAGCCTCTGTGACCTGCTGTTTCTTCAAATTTGCCTCACAGAATAAACAGTTGGGTCACTGCAGACCTGACAGTATAACCCCATGTGAGAGTGTTATTCCATCCATAAAACTTTGTCTTATCAAAGCTTCCTCAGGTATACTATTCACTGCCTTTGTACATATTGTGTGGTGAGGTGAGATAAACATCTGATTCCCAGATTTATACTGACTTGACTACATAGAACTGCATCTTCAAAACCAAAGCAGTGCTGGATTAATCAGTATTGTTGGCAGATTTATTTACACATTTTTATGTAATTTATATATTTTACACATTGAATTGTGTAATTTACACAATTTACACATTAAGCATAACTGGAATAGAAGGCATCTTCAAACAGAAAATGGTCTTCTTAATAGCTACAGGACTGAATTCTGTAAATTGCCACATATAACAATCCTAAAATTGCCCCAACACCAGCAGCTTTTATATAAAAATATCCCTTCCATACATTTGAATTTACTTACATCTTAAAGGTCCTGAAGACATGGTTCTATCAGCAGGCCGATCAAGGTTTGGGGGGGTGGGGTTTAGGGGTTTTAGATTGTGGATTTTTAATGTTGTAAGTTGGCCAGAGTCATGTGTGAGTTCGATGGCCATATAAACATGCTTAATAAATAATGCTTCAGTGATGGTCCTGATCTCTAATGGCTCCTATTCAGCTAAATAAGTGTGATCCTTTCAATGGATGCTTAGAAATTTTGATGCAAAAATAGATGTTTTTTGTACAAATTGTAAATACTCCCTTAGGTTTCATTTAAATTATTTTATTGTCACCTTCCCTGCCATCATGACTCGACTCTCACTTTCAAATCTACCAGGTCAAACATGCTGAAGGAATGTAAGCTGTAAGAACAGCTTTTCTCCTTTCCCACTCTTTCTTTCTGATGTGAGAGGTTCCTGACCTAATTAAAATCAAATCATTTAGACCCATTTATTAAACATGGATTCTAACTGATTGTTCCTAGTTAGAAAGTAAGTATAATACAAACCTGGTTCAATGAGTCACAATAACCTCGTAAGGCCATGTAAATTCACAAATTTCTATTTTAGAATATGCTACATGTGACTATAGCCTGAAGAGGGAATTGCATTCCGTATTTGTTTGCAACTGTACTGATGTATCTTTGCTTTTAATTCAGCAGAGCTTTTGCAATGAGCAAAATCATCTCTGTATATGAACCCATCCCAAATGAATGGGAAGTATATTAAACTATGTGGGGAAAGTTGATCTCTTGAGGTTTGCTTGCTTATAATAATCTTAACATTAGCCTATCTTCAGTTATTTGGCAATATGAAGTTTAGTATCAGTTCTCAAAGAACATACCGTATTTTCCAGCGTATAAGACGACTGGGCGTATAAGACGACCCCCGACTTTTGGGAAGATTTTCAGGGTTTAGAAAGTCGTCTTATACGCTGGAAAATACGGTATATTTCAATCAGAATAGAGCTGGAATGGACCTTGGAGGTCTTCTAGTCCAACCCCCTGCTCAAGCAGGAGATCCTGTACCCTTTCAGATAGGTGGCTGTTCATTCATTTCTTAAAAACCTCTAATAATGAAGCACCCACAACTTTTGATGGCAAGCTGTTCCATTGATTAATTGTTCTCACTGTCAGGAAGATTCTCCTTAATTCCAGGTTGCTTCTCTCCTTGATTAGTTTCTTGGAAACTAATTCCAAGCTACTTGAAGAAAGATATTTGAAGAAAGAAATTTTATCTGTCCTTTAGTGAATGTTATAACATATGAAAGATGTTAGGTAGTGACTGCAAGTAGTCCTCGACTTAGGACAGGTCACCTAATGACCATTTGAAGTTACAAAGGAACCCTCTCCTCACCTCCAGGGCTACCTATGACCCAGATTCAAAGCACTGACAGCTGCCCTTCGGTCAAATGATCACATTTTCAGGGCTCAGCAATCAGCCCTCATTTTGCTGTGTCTCACTATCACATGTTTGCAAATTACAAGATTTTTGGCCAGAAAGCAGTGCTTACTTTTGGTTTCCAGCAAAAAATACCCATTGCAGAAAATGGATTTGCTTAACAACTGCCCCAAAACAGTCATAAAACTAGGTGCAGTCATATGGTGACCTACTTAACGATTGGCATGACTTACTGTATGATCATAGTCCTCGATTCAATTATGGTCATAAGTCGAGGTCTATCTGTACTAGGCTACAGTGGTCCACAACTGTTTAATAGTTGCCATGTGCTTTTAGGAAACTTAGCATATGTATTTTAGCATTGCTTATTTTTCACTGATTGCAAGACAGTTTTGAGTTTGGCCCAAGAGCACTATAAGTTACATATTCCCCACCACCACCACTACACCTCCTCAAAAGTAACTGCAATACAAGAAAACTGGATATTTAAATTGTGAAGGGGAGGAGAGTGAGCCCTAAAAAATGTCTTTAGATGACGTTTGTGCCAATTTGTTTCTTCTGAAATCTTCAAAACAAGAACTCAGAATTTCAGAATCTCTCTTGCTGCCATGAACTTAGGTTCAAAAAGAGTATTTATTTATTTTTTTTTTACCAAGAATGACTCGCAATAAGTACATAGACAGAAATTCTTAGAACAAACTGGCTTACTTTGGAAATATTTTACTTTCATAAAGTACTAAAGTACTCTTAATAGTTCTGGGCTATAAATGATTAAACCAGAGAAAAGGAAATTGCAAAGGATTACAAAAAATACAAATCTATACGTGGTAATATAGACTACATTTGCTGAAACATTATGTTTATTAATATTGATCTTTCTCTACTTATTTATTTTAGGAAAATGGCCACTGCTTTTTTTTTTTTAAAGAAATATGCCATTTTCACTTTTTTTGAATAATTTTGGTTTACTATTTAATGTTAGAATTCTTCATACTAAAGAATATTTGTGAAACCTAAGCAGGAAAGGGGATTATGTTAAAATTTAGACCTGTGGGACAAAACTATTATAATCTATGTGCCAGTATTGGATGCTACCTTAGTAACATTATTCAACAACTGTTTTGGAGGCAAAAATGTTTTATATTGAATCCTATTCACCTTTTGGATATTGTTCTGTATGAATCTAACAATATGCTTAATAGCTCCTTTTGAGTAGCACAGAAAAGCCAAATCTCCTCTAGGGAGTTTAGATTAGGGTTGGAGGTTATGATGAAGCTTACTTGGGTGCCACCTATGACCTGGATTTAAAGTTTCAACAATAGGCTTCACTGCGTTTGTGTTATCAAACTTCAGGCATTCAGCAACTTGCGATGTTCTACAGTCACATGACTGTTTTACGAGTTTTGCCAAAACCTGCATTCACTTCTGGTTTTTGGCAAAACTGTGCAAACCATTGATTCACTTAACATCCATGGTGTTTGTTTAATGACCACAGCATTCGCTTTGCAATCAAGTTCACTTAACAAAAAAAGGTCACAAAATCAGGTTGTGATGGTTATGATAAAACATATGCCAGGTAGCTCTCCAGCTTGGTAATGACCACAGTAGTAGTACTTGTATGTATAGGTAGTCTTTGACTTATGATCATAATTGAGCTAGAATTATGATCATTAAGCAAGTCATCACATGACCAACTTGGTTTTACATATTTTTAATGTTAAGCGGATGCGGTGGCTGTAATGTGAACCCATCATTCGCAATTGGTGTTTTGGTGGAAACTGGAAATAAACTCCAGTTTCACCAAAAGAGATCATAAATCACAGTCATGTTAATGTGATTTGTTTGCTAAGCATCCAAAATGCAATCACATGACCAAGTGGTGGTAAGGCATCAGAACTTCAGATCTAGGTCACAAGTAGCTTTCTTGGGGTCCATTGTAACTTTTAATGGTCACTAAGCAAGGATTTCCTATAGAGAATAGCCCATTGAATAAGATCTTAGATGGTGAAATCTTTAATGTAATAGAATTTTAGTATACTCCTTCCATCCTGGTTTACTCTTTTTAAATTAGTGATCATCTTTCCATTACCATTCTTTAGCATATCAGTTCAAGGTTGCAAGATATGAGCTCTTTTAGAAGATTTTCCTAGTTTTTCTGTGTATGCTGCCATTTTCAGTGTCTTTACAGATGTTATTAAATAACGGCTTCTCATCTAACAGCTGTCTGAAATTCTTTAAGTTCCTTCCTGAGACCTTTGTCTTTCTTGGCTTTGATTTCCCTTTTCTTCTTGGCAATTTTTACCATTTGTTCTGACATCCAATTTGCTATCTTTTGTATCTAGGTCTTTGGCAGTCCCTTTTCATCCTTAACAATTTATTTGATTTCATTCCACAGTTCCTGTCCTATCACTGAGATTCAGCACTTCAAAGAGATTCTGGAAGTCCTCTCTAAAATTGATAGGGTATATGTTCAAAATGTTGGCATTATTCTTTTGCCTTAGTTTAACTGGAACATGCAAATGAGCAGTTCGTGATCTATTTCACAGTCAAGTTTCAGGCTTAAAATGTACTGTTTTATGATCCATGTTTGTTGATTATGTAACATCAACTCAATGTTAACTCTTAGTGAGCACATAAATATCCTCCATGATGATCTGTACCTAATCTGATCTTCCAAAAGCACATCCATTGCCAATCTGAGTCCATCCACCAGCTTGTTTGACAGCCTTGTATTTTTCCCCTCCAGCCTATTGAATAAGACCTTAAATATCTAATTTAATTAATCATCCTTTTTTGTTTTGATTCATTATTTGTGCAAACTGGTATGTACATTCTTTATTGAATGTCTGATTGAAGCTTAGTACAGTTAATTCAGATGCCATTACTTGAATTATTCCTATATTCTTTGACTTATTCTACAGTTTGATATCTTCTAATCTGTAGCCAGAAGTTCTCTAAGGAGAAACTTGTAAAAAATGTCTTTGTCATATTTGAATATTGTGCTCTCCAAACATCAGCAACAATCACTGCAAAAATAGATCACAACCAACTGAATAATAACGTGCTATCAGGTTGATACTGACTCTTAGTTACCATGTAGATAAATTATAAATTACAACCAAAGGACAATAAATAATCAAGACCTCAAATGTATATCAAACATGCCATAAACTTAAAAGTCCAAAAGACAAACCCAGATTTTATGAGGAAAAGACTAGATTGTGAAAATAAGATTTTACATCTTTCTTGAAGCAAACCAGAGAGGCAGTTATGCTAAGGAAATTTCACAATCCTGACAGTGTTACTGAAAATATCCAAGTGAGTTGCAGCCAAGTTTCCAAGATAAAAACTATGCATTGCATAAGGATGGGGTATTCTAAATGAAGATCAATATTTTTGAATTATGTTCCAGAAATGCTCCTCCGTGTACCTTTTCACATGTTTATCCCTTTGTAGAGCAAGGGTGGAACAATTCAAAATCTCAGACAAAGGTGCTTGAGAAAAACATTAGACAGACACAAAGCCAACTTATTCCTCACTCTTGTCACTATTCCTATCAAATCTGTCTCCTCTGAACACTTATAAGACAAAGGTGGGCTTTGCAACTCGTTTGTTTAAATAATATTCTCTCCTAAGGAAGCAGGAGTCATGGCATCTAACTCAAAATTAAAGCATGTCTGACGTATTTAAAATTATATCTATGACCCCTTATTTTTATGCCCATGTATGAAACTTTTTGCCTGGATAAGTAGAAAGAGGTTTGAATTCTCTTTAAGATAAAACTTAATTGCTTAAGACTTTTCCTCACAGAGACTGTTTTTCTCTTACTTCTCAAGAAGTCTGTTTTTAAAGAATGAATAATAAAGATTCTCTGCTTTTTTTCACACATGCACAAATTAATTCTTTCCTGAGACTGTGTGAAGTGGAATTTAAAGATTAATTTAAAACTCAGAAGAAAATTGTCCTGTGGCATTTGGTAAGATAATCCAAGGTATATAATGAATGTATTGAAAAGCAGCTCATCACCTACGGTTTGGAACAAAAGACATGTAATGATATACAAAAGGTCAGTCTTCTTTACTCATAGTTCTTTGAAAAAGGCGTAAGCCATTGAAGTGGCATCTATTCAGTCCGCAAGCTATATAATACCTTTTTTCTGACCATGCACTATTTTCAAATTAGCCTCATTTAAGTAATATTTAAAGTTTCTTCACTTCCATGCAAACATCTAAACATTGGAGAATGTGTATCTCATCCCATGTATTACTGTTAATTTTTTCTCTTTTGTCTCAAGGGTCTTTGCTTTCTGTTTCTAAGTCTATGAGAAAAGCAGAAGATAATATGCTGCTAAGCACATTCAGCCTTGGAAAGATAACACAGAATGGTGACAAAGCTGGAAAATCTTTTGAGCGTTATAAAATGGAGGACAGCAGTTTTCTGGATGAAGACCGAAACCCACATTTCTCAGTAAGTTTTCTCTGGGTAGCTATTATGTAACACAAATTAGCATTCTGGATCATAAATTTGTAACAAAACATTAGGATAGATTATTTCAGATATGCCAATATATAGAACTATGGTGGCACAGTGGTTAGAATGCATATTGCAGGCTAACTTTGCCAATTGCCAGCAGTTCAATTCTGATCAGCTCAAGATTGACTCAGCTTTCCATCCTTCCAAGGTCAGTAAAATAAGGACCCAAATTGTTGGGGGCAATATGCTGGCTCTGTAAACCGCTTATAGATGGCTGCAAAGCACTGTGAAACAGTATATAAGTCTAAGTGCTATTGCTATTGTTATATAATTAAAATATGAAATATGATTTGAAGTGGCTATTATCCTAAAATCAAAGAAAACAGAATGCTGTGCTATGCTATGCTTTGAATTATATTTGAAAATGTTAATATTGTATTGTATTGTATTGTATTGTAAGTCTTAAGAGCTTAAATGAAATACATGCCTTTCAGCTTTAGTTTAATAACAAATCTGAATGCTGCTCTTATCATCATTAATACTTAAATTTACAAAGAAAAAATCCTTTAAGGAGATTTTGGCCTCACTAAACGTAATTAAACAAATCAATGTTATTTAGTATTAACATCCCTGGGATATATATTAAGATATGTCTTGCTTTGAAAAAAACCTGGTTTTACTCTTGATTTTAAACTAAAAATTAAACTTCAAGATAGCTTATGCTTCAATCAGAAGATAACTCTTTTCTGAAAATGACTCATTGGTTGGTTAAGGTCTAGAATATTTTTATTTTGAATATTTTGCATTATTTTCATCTCTACTTTTCTTTTGAGTGCAGAATATAGGTTATAAACATGACATTAACTATGGCCAGCCACAGAGCCTAAGTGTTAAGCAGCTTCCTTATTTTGAACTGGAGGGACCTATGACTTTTCCATCAAATGCTGAAGTTGAAAATATTGAATCAATACAAGATCGGCGTGAGACAGGAAGTGATGAAAACTCGGCTAACTTGCCTATTGGAAGAAGAGATTTTGATAGTAAGTTATATTTTCATGTTATTGCAAAACAGTAATATTACCTTAATTTGCTGAAATAGTAATTATAACTGTTGAAATGAATAACTGTGGCCACCATTTCTCCAGTGATAAGCAGCAGCAATCTAGGTAGAGTTCAAGGCAAATTCTCAAATTTCTCAGCTGGTTATACTCACTGATGTACTGTATGTGACTAGGTCAGTGATGGCAAACCTTTTAGAGACCGAGTGCCCCAACTGCAACCCAAAACCCACTTATTTATCGCAAAGTGCCAACACAGCAATTTAATCTGAATACTGAGGTTTTAGTTTAGAAAAAAAACCTCATACATTAACATCTTTTGTCTTAAAATTAAAACACAATAACAAAGCTTTCAATGATACTGAAAGGTAAAAGTTTGCATTTGGCATGCTTTTGAACAATGTGATTTTTGCTGTTGTATGCATGCTGATAATTTGTCTAACCTTGGCTTATACTTTGTAAGTTTGAGAACACATGCAGCACTCAGGTCATCTGTTAAGTCTGTTTCTGATGTCAGATTTGATATAATTCAAAGCTGAAAACAGCGCGCTCGCTCTGGAGGCTTAATTTGGCTAGGAAGGGGCTTGAGAAATGGCTTTTTCCTGCGAAAACCTAGCCAAAGAGCGAGGCACACGTGCCCACAGAGAGGGCTCTGCCATAGGTTCGCCACCACTGGACTAGGTGATCTACAGTAAAGTAGTCCTTGACTTACAACAGTTCATTTAGTGACCATTCAAAGTTACAACGGCACTAAAAATGTTACCTATGCCCATTTTTCAGTTACAACTTTTGCAGCATCCCCATGATCATGTGATCAAAATTAAGATGCTTGGCAACTGGTTCATATTTATGACTGTTGCTGTATTCCAAGGTCACGTGATCACCTTTTGAGAACTTCTAACAAGCAAAGTCAATGGGGAAAAAAGATTCAATTAACAATCGGGTTACTAACTTAACTGCAGGAACTCACTTAACAACTGTAGCAAGGTCATAAAATGGAGCAAACCTACTTATCAAATGTCTCACTTAACAACAGAAATTTTGGGCTCAATAGTGGTCATAAGTGTGGCATATGCTGCCCACCATTTCCTTTTGGGCAGTTGTCCCTAAGCTATAATAGCAGCTGTGGGCCACTTTGTCAGCATTCCTCATGCTGCTGGGCCAGTGGTGGAAGCTGCAAGGAGCATCCAGCCAGAGAGAAAGAGAATTGGCAGACTGATGCCTCCAGGTTAGTTCCATTGTTCAGGTGCCCAAATATAAGAGTTTTCCTAAGTTGGCTTAGCAGGAGTGACCCAATCACTTCTCCTTCCTCTCCCTTGAGCTGTCTTTTTTCATCATCTTTTTCATTGCATTCACACAAAAGGTAGTCAAGCTTCTCTATCCAACTCCTGAAGACTTGGGTTGCCTTAGAAACCAGCTAATTTTTTAGCTTAAGCCTGCATGGGAATAAACCAGTGTTTCATTCACCCATGTATATTCAATTTCATCTCTACATATGTACACAGATAAAACTATACTGAGCTGCTACTTTTTTATAATCAAAGGACAAATATAGCAACCAATCATTAGAATATGCTTCTCTGAAAAAGAAAGGATTGGGTTTTTTTTCTCAGCCTTTAAAAATTGTAGGGTTCCACTCAGTCTTTTAAAAAGAGTGACTGGTTAAACGTAAGATAAAAAAGATAACATGTTTTCTAAATATTTATTAGAAAAAATGAGTTAAAAATTCAAACAAGTGAAAATTTACAACATGCCATGACAGATGACAATGTAGTTAAACTTGTTTATAAAAGCATGTACTTGACAGTCAAAACCACATTTTTTTGTGTTTTCTTTAGTGCTCAGATGTATGCTGGGAAGAGTCTATCGACCTTGTTGGCAAGCCTAAAATGACCCTGAAGTGCATCACTTGGAAGAGACAAACCCTTTCCTTCATAAGTCATAGAAACTGTAGTTGTGGTTAAAATATTGCTGTGTTTGTAGAGATTCTAAATATTTCTATGTCAGAATGCAACATGTACAAGTGTAAAGTTACAGTGCATTATTAAACTGTGAATTCTGCATAAAAGTTGATGATTTAATTTTGCAAGTACAGTATATATAAAACTTCTGCATAATCATGATTGCAATGGGAAACTTAATACAAGTCAATTTTTTGTCTTTTCAATCCACTGGCATTTACAACCTAAAGAACTGAGTTAGTTTCGCTTGCCCAGTAATAAGCTTATTTTGGGGTATGGCCTTTTTGGATTTTCTGGTTTCTTTTAGTTTGCTGTCCAAACTATTTGGGCATTTCACCGCAGTCTTTGGTTTCTTATGGTATATATGCTGTGCTGTTTCATTTTCATTAGTGAATATGACATTTTCACTAGTTCTGTCCACCAGCTTCCTCTTTGGGTTCTCGTTCTCTGGCCGGCAACTTAATTTTCCTGTTTCTTTTCTTGTCCTTCCATTCTGACAAACACTTCCAGAACCAGGTCCGAGTGTACTATTTTCAAGTGATGAATTCAGGCTTTCTGATGGTTAAGAAAACAAAACATTTTATAAGGGAAAAAGACTACATTGTTTTTAAAATTGTTTTTGTTGTACACTAGTCACCATTGATAATTTTCAAAAGAGACAGTGTTCCTGTAAATTGAGTTAACTAAGTCTAATTAGTAGAGATAATTAGTTGAAAACAACATTATACAATCTGAGCCATCGCCCTTGACATAAAAAACACTTCAGCAACCACTTCAGAAAATAAACGTGTAAAAAAACAAGAGTACAAGAAACCATTCATTTTAAAAGCACATGNCCAAGGGGCCAGTTGAGACCTACGCCGGGTCAGAGGCCGCAGCGGCACGACTCGGTCCAGTGCTGCGGCTGCGGCCACATCCCAGGCCGCAGCCTGGTGTTCCGCCGAGTCGTGACCTAGCTCCTCAGGATATGGCCCAAGCTCCGTCAGAAACCCCTCTGGGTCCATCAGGCGCCTGGGACGGAACCATCTAGGCGGTGTCCAACCACCAAAAGGTATTACCCGCTACTTTTTAGGAGTCCCAAGTATACTTTATCAGCCATTTAGCTAGACAAATACAAAAAGTCAATCTCGTAATGATACAGGTGGCAGCAGATATTAATTCAGGAGAAAACAACAGCAGAGTCTTGGAAATGTTCAAGATAAATGAACTGATAACTGCATAAGTTTTTATGATTATGGGAACTGCTGCAGTGTATCAATGTTCACTAAGTTAACATCCGAGATATTTTTTGCAGCACTTTCAATGAGGTTTCAGTTATTTACCTCTAAAAGCAAACAAAGAAAATGCCCTAAAACAGCAATAAGCAATGTTATTTTCAAATCTTAAAAGTTTGATTGCCTGTGTTTCATGCTCTAGGTCAAGTGGTTGGATCTCCACAGAGTCTGTTCTAAAAATAGTGCTACTTTATGTGCTCAGAGATGATTCTGTGTCAGGAAAGAATAGAGCGTGAAACCTATGAATGGTGCAAGGATAAGTGGGCATACTTGGATCCAAAGTGAGCAAAGGTGCTTCAGGACTGGTACTCTGACTGCATCTGTCAGTAGCATCTTCCTTATGCTTACTTGGTAGCCATAAGAGTTCAGGAAAATACAGGTTTTGAGTTCAGGAGGCATTAAGGAGACATGTAGTGACACTCTGTCAGTGCCTCCTTAACTAAAATGAATTTTCTTGACCCTACAAGGCTACCATGCAAACTGTGGAAAAGATAGGAGCTCCAGTAAAAAACAGCCAACAGGTACAAGTGAGGTCACCATGCCAAATTCCAACTCCCCTTCCCTGTTTTGGAGCCTAATATAACACACAATATAACACACAAAACCAACATTAACTGCAAAGAGATTGAAAAAAGATCTGTGAACACAGGATGTAATGGGGGGTGTAGTGGGGGGGCTAACAATATGATTTCACATTACAGAGAAATAATAATTAATTTTATATACACATCTACGTGTGTATAAAGGGTTGCAGCCTGAGCTGGATTTAATAAAAAGGAAAGAGATCGTGGACATGATGAACAACACAATAATTTTCCTGTTTTTGAGGAAATGCAAAATTAATGGCAGACGGAAAAAATATGTAAAAAAAAGTAACAACCCTGCTAGTTGTGTCCAACTCTAGGGGCAGTTCTCATCTCCAATTCACACCCAAAGAGCCAGTCTTGTCTGAGGACGCTTCCTTGGTCATGTGGCTGGCATGATTATACGCTGAAGGCACATGGAATGCTGTTGCCTTCCCACCAAAGCGGTACTTATTTATATACTTGCATTTGCATGCTTTCAAACTGCTAGGTTGGCAGCATGCAATTGCTGGACCGTCTTAAAGAAGCTCAGGTGGTTTATTTTCATGACAGTCACTTGATCCGAGACCGTCTTCTGCCGCAGATTGCCTCCCATCGACCGGTACGCTCCCACAGAGCGGGCCTCCTCAGGGTGCCGTCGGCCAAACAGTGTCAGCTGGCGACCCCCAGGGGGAGGGCCTTCTCTGTGGGAGCCCCCACCCTGTGGAACGAACTCCCCCCAGAGATCCGGATTATTCCGGATCTCCCCTCCTTCCGCCGTGCCCTCAAGACATGGCTTT